>NC_090758.1:24268529-24338529 GCF_036898095.1 Palaemon carinicauda | reverse complement strand
ATTTCATCTGAACTTGGTTGTATTAATACAAGTATAAACTCTAACAATGAATTGGTCCTGCGTGGGAAGTATACATTAAATGATATGGAAAATATTTTAAGGTCCAATGTAAAGAAATTTATTAAGATGTAAAACTTGCGAGACCCTTAATACAATTATGAAAAAGGATAAGAAATCCCGGTTAATGTATAATCAGTGTATTGAGTGTGGGTCTGTATTCCACCTCGAATGCATTCAAACTAAATATTATCAAGCTTTTATTAAAACGTAACTATAAGTGATTTTTTTTACGTTTCCTATACTAAATTTATGAATTGGGTTATGATTATGTTATTTGTGTGAAATCGTTGCTTATCTTATTTTTTTACTTAATCCCTTAATTAGGAATCCGTTGTTTTGTATGAATTTCAAATAAAAATAATCTATATTAAATAAACAAAAATATTATTATTCGTTTTTCCTATATATATATATATATATATATATATATATATATATATATATATATATATATATATATATATATATATATATATATATATATATATATATATATATATATATATATATATATATATATATATAACAAAAACAAGAGATACATATATATTATACGTGTATATATTGATCAGTCAATTCTCTTGAATTAAACATTTAGTTATAAAGACCATGTTTTTATTAAAGAAGAAAAGGGGCGATGTTTACTATCGGGTTTCAGATGAATATAAAGTTACTAGCAATGATCAAATTTTTCGTGGATATGGTGTAGAACATGTAACAACAACAGTACGCGGTAGAAATTTTGAAGATTGTATCTATATAACGATGATAATCCCCTATCCCATTCAATTTTCTTGTATTAAAGAAAAATTATTGACATTTAAAGATGGTTGTTATTGTGAATGCCACGATAATCATAGTGCATTTGCTAATTTTATAAATAATAATTCATATGGACGCTTGATATCTTTATATAATAAAATTGATATAATTTCTTTTAAAGATAACCAGAAATTGAATGTTGTATTTTTACAGGCCTTTATATTACTTAATAAATATGATCGATTTTTTGAGACTATTCATAAAGCTTGTGTGTTAAGTAATTTTAAGAATATAAAAGAATTTTTTCCAAATTTTAATATTGATTTATGTAGAACTACAAATTTATATAAAAATTACCACAGAAAAGATATATTTGAATATATTTTAAAAAAAATGGATTTGATGTTTGTATTGTACGAAGGGATACAATGAAAAAATGTTTTAAACTTATTTGTGAATTTATTAAAAAAAAAGGAAATAAAAGATGCACCAGACGATTTCTTGGACAAATTTAAAAATTTTTTAAATATAGGAGTCTCATATAATTATTTGGATGCGCGGAAAAATGATAAACCAAATCAATATGAAAATAGATTATTTATAACACCAAACACGGTGCCATTATTTTCTTATGATATGCACGCAAATTTGTGCCTGGAAATATATGATAAATTTGGCGCCCTTTGCGGAGAAGCAGTTAATACATATATTTCAAATATGTTTCATGTATTACTTGATGGGTTTCCAAATGTTATTATGTTGAACGAAAAAGATCACTTAAGATTTGATAAAAGTATATCTAAGGTAGCAACCAATCATTTAAAGCGGAGACAATTAAATATCCATAATATGCCAAACATCGACCCCCCAAGGTTTCCAGTATATATATTTTCAATGCTCGATTTATATTATTGTTCAGATTATACTTTCCACGACAAAAACATGGTAGAATTATCTAAAAAGTTAACAAAAAAACAAAATTGGATAGAATATATTTTAAAGGACGAAAAGATTATTAGTGAGATATATGTAGTTATATCTAAACCAGAACTTTTAACAATTGAAACCTATATAAATACGTTATTTGATATAGATGTAAAGTTTGATTATATTATTTCAAATCACCACAAATCTTCTAATTATTTAAATGATAAAGTCTTTAATATGTGTGAAAATGTTATTACAAAATATTTTCCATATTCTCAAAAAAATTTTCGAGATCAACAGTTACGATTATATAAGTTTAAAGAGATATTTTATAGGCCCGTATTGGCAAAGTCTTACTTTCCTTGTTCAGTTGATGATATGTAAAATTATAACAAACACATATATAATTATGTGATGAGTTATGAAAATCTAGAATTTTTGGGCAGTAGTTATAATCACAATAATGACACATTGGATTTATACAGTTGTAACCTGGCCCCCAGTGATAAGGGGATCAACAAATATATAACCCTTACCAGAAAAGAAGAGGATGATAGTAATAATGAAAATAAAGATAATCAATGAATAAAAAAAGAAACAACGGCAAAAATAGAAGGATCCGTATCTAATCATACTCGAAACAAAGGGAATGAAATAGTCCCACATTACTGATTGATTTTTTTTATTTTATTTGTTGTCATCTCATTATTCAATTGATTTTAAAATGATTATTGGATGTTGTAAGACAATGATATATAAGTCAACCAATCTTTGTGTATCGTAGTTTTTTGTTGGTTTCAAATGTTTCGCTTTCCCATTTACGCTTCTGAAGAGCATTGGTATTATGAAATGAAGTCAAACTATTTTGATAATCTTGTAATAAAATTTGTTTCAAATTTTCTTGGTTGATTTCCATTTCCTTGTGATAGTTATTTTCTTTATAGACATCTAATTGTTTTATAATTATAGCATTATTTTTCGCCAATGTTTTTAAATCATTAGAAATATACATATTCACACTTAACCCATTAGTTCCATGGTCAAAAGCATTTGAATCACCCAAACATATATTTAAAATATTACTTTTTACTCTGAACAATTTATCATTTGATAATGGTTTTTCAATGGTTTTGTTTTGTAATTCCTTTTTTATTATTTTCGTACATACATAGGCACAATTAGATATATTTTCGTCTTTATTTAACACGCAAATCTCATTATCATTGGTTGAGCAAATTCTTTCGGGGACGTGTTTTTTATCATACAAATCAAATAAATCTGTAAATATTGATTTTCTTATAGAGGTTAAAAGCGTCTTTGGGCGAAGGGTATTATTTTTTGTTCTTAATTCTATGATATTACTATCATTATTTATCAGAAAATTATAAACTGGAATATTTTCAGTTTTTATTTCCATAGGAGCTAAAGAATTCATAAAATCTCCAATAATAATTCGAATGCGGTTATGTATAGCAAATAAATCTATTTTCCCTTTAATTATTTCTTGTTCTGAGGGAATTATACAATAACAAACATCATTATAACAAACCTTTCCCTTTTTTATTAAAAATATCCAAATTGTATCGAATAGCTTAATGTTTTGTATAGCATTTTCCCAATATTTTATTACATTAGACTGAAGTAAAAATACATCAATTGGATCCATACAACTACTAACACATCGTATAATAGGATTTCGATCTCGATGGTTCTCAATTTCATATACATTTGGAAAACTATATAAGTTTTCTTTGATATATTTGAGAATTTCTGTTTCTCTGACCCGAAATAAAGTATTTCTGGAAGGAAGATAATCTACTACTTTTCTCTCCTGAATTTCTTTCTGAGATGGAATTTTTATGAGGTATATAGTATCCTCGTCATTCATTTTATTGAATTTTGTATATTTTCCCATTAACCATACAACATTAATATTTCCACACATAATATCCTCTAAATTATAAATGGTTTCCTCAGTGTTATAAATATTTTCATGAATATTATACTCTATAGTTTTTGCTTTATTGTGGTCATGGATATTTTGCATAACAATTGTTGAAAGTTTCAAGACTTCACTTATTATATCTTCATTCAACAGTACGATATCGTTGTCTATTTTATAACTTACATTCATACACGAATTATTTTCACTATTTTCATTTAAATCCTTAATAAAATTTCGATATTTGTTAATATCTAAATAAGGATTCTCCTTCAGTTCTGATGCCTTTATTTGTTCAATTTTGTTTTTTGATAAGGGCTTTGAAATAGTTTTTACTTGTATTTCATAACAAGTTGGGCGTAAAATATAAAAATATGTTTCATCGTTGTGAGTATCGTTATATCCTCCAATTATCCAAAACTGGTCTTGGTTTTTATTAAGTATAAAACTGTTATAAGCATCATTTTTATTTGGCAATATCACCATTTTTTATTTAACCAATGAAAACATGACATCTCTTCTAATTATTGATTGAATTTAGCCAACATATCAATTTCATTTTGATATTTAAAAAAATGTTATTTTTACATATTCATATATATTAAAATGTAGCATTTTATATTCAAGATGAAAAAATCAATACTAATACAAATATAGATATATAAAAAATATGAACTTTATGGAAAATTTAAAGAAAATTACAAATAGAATTACCAACCCAAGTTCTTCTCAGGTACCAGTAGAAATGCACAACAATAATATTGATTTTAATAATTACATTCCATTTTCTCCCGGACCACCACTACCACGGTTAGCAATTCCTAATAGTCCCTATCCACATGATACAAATCCAAATTACCAACAACAACAACAACAACAACATTTACATTTAGTCCCTTATCAGCCACCGAGTACCGATATGGTCCCATATGCTGGAAACAATAATAATAATAATAATAATAATAATAATAATAATAATAATAATTTGAATTCTAATTTATTTTCACCACCACAGCCAGCAATTCTTAATAATCCCTATCCACATGATACAAATCCAAATTACCCACAACAACAACAACAACAACAACAACAACAACAACAATTACATTTAGTCCCTTATCAGCCATCGGGTACCGATATAGTCCCATATACTGGAAATAATAACAATAATAATAGTTTTCAGCAGTCTCTGCTACCAATATCATCATCACCATCACCACCACCACCACCACCACCACCACCACCAGCAAATTTTCTACCCCTTGTGACTAATAATAATAATAATAATAATAATAACAATAATCAAATAGTATTACCTAATTCATCCCAACAACCCAGGGAGAAAATGAAAAACAAAAAATATTGTAGCAAATGTAATATTCGAAAGCGCAGAAATTCTAATACATCCAGTAAGCCATCAAGGGAGATGAAAAGAAGGGGCAGTATAAGCAAAAACAGAAAAAAATTAAAGAAAAGTACAAGTAGTAATGATAAAAACGAAAGAAATAGAACTAGAAGGAAAAGTACCAGTGATCAGGGGGGCACTAGAAACAGAAAGGCAAGTACGAGTAAAAATAAACAAAGAACACCAAGACAAAGAAGGTCGTCGGTTTCTTCACCCAATAACCGCAAGCCCGGTCGCCCTGAAGGTTCAAAAAAATAAAATAAAAATGAATCCAATAATCTTAACTAATCCAAATAATGATAATGAACAAATCGGAAAAGTTGAATGTGAAATTAGAGGCAATAGACAACAGAAAAAATAAGTTTTATCTTCTTACAAAAATGTTAAATTAGAGAGAACACTAATGGACGGTCAACTTAGCGGAGACTGTTCAAAAACACTATTACAAAGTACATTTAAATCTTAATTCAAAAGTATGTTTCTTAATTCGATTGGCGTGTAAATAACAAAACTTTAAAAAACAAGGATAAGAATATGACAGAAATATTTGGTTATATTTATTCTTATATGCAGATAATAAAATGTTGTCTCCTATAATGCAGTGAATAAGTTTTTTTTCCTCGTTTGATACTTGTTTGGTATAACATTTTTTATTGTTTTCATAAATTATATCATTAACATTACTATTATCCCCATATTCATATATATATATTCATCATTAACAATTTCAAATTTTCTGTTTAGTTTATTAAGTAAAACTTTTATAAATTCTATTTTAAATTTAATAGGCATATTTTTGGTAAAATGATTGGTGTTTCGAGAGTTCTGGGAAAATATTCCAATGATTCATTGGATTTAATGTTATAATATGAATGGGTAAAATACTCGGGGGGTATACTTTCATATCAATAGATACATAAATTATGGGAATTTTTAGGAGTAATCTAGACTTAAATTTTGTTATTTTATTATCATTACCCAATTTCTTATAAGATAAACAAGGACCCGTCATTTCCATATTAAATGTATTTAATGAGAAAACTTAAATTCTTAAATATAATAATAAAATAGATATTAATATATAATTATTAAAAAAACTTTATTATTATAATCTTTATGATTATTCCGGGTTCATTATAATGCCCATATCAATCACCATTCCATTTTTTGTTAAAATGCCATATAAAAAGGGCCTATTTATCTCGGTTATAATTTTATTGTTATTACAATCATAACAATATAAAGCAGAGACAGAAGAACTTGAAAATCCACGGTCATTTACTGTTATTTCATAGCTCGTAGTTAACAGAATATTTGGACATTTAAAATCTTTGTTTTTTGAAATGTTTGAAATGTCTCGGTCATCATCAAATAAACGTGATAGGTTCCACGTTGCTTCTGGACCAGCAAACGAAAATGCTTTATCTAAATTCATAGAGTTATATTTTACTTTGAATGTTGGTAGAATTAATTTAGTAGAAATTTTTTTGTTAAAAGTATGATGTAATGATCCCTAATCAATTTTTTCGTTTAATTCTATTAATTCATCAAATGAAGCAATCTTATTTGGAATAGCAACAACTAGATAGTCACCGCCATCAAGATGCATTTGATATATATCAGCTCCAACTTCATACGACATGAGACTTTCTGGCAGGTATGAATAATCCCCGCCAATTACGCTTACTGTAATTTGTTTATTAGGGTTTATGAAAAACTCTCCGCTTCCATAATCTTCAAAGTGTTCTTTCCAAATATCATCCAATTTTGTAACACCCGAAATATAAAGTTTTACGTCATTTCCTATTGTTGGATCCATAACATTATTCATGTGGGTTTTATCAAAAAGAAATTTATTGATGCGGCGTATGGCTTTTGATGATTCTGATAGGCTTGTTGTCATATAATTATCTGATAATGGTATGCCCAATTTTTCCCCTCTCGCATATATTCCCACTGCAACTTTAACTTTAGATTCTGCTGATGGTTGCTTGTTAATAGCATCTAATAAATCTGGAATATTAATATGTTGGGCAGTAACACCACTAGCACCATTTACTAATGGCGCTAGAGTTTTAATTATACCATGAACACCGATACCAACATTTCCGTTATTGGATTCTCTTTCTATTTTAGCAATGACAGAAAACAAAGCAAAACACAAGTTATTGTGGTTTTTATATAATCCCATTTTTTTGTGATAAATTGAATAATCTCCTTTTCTATTTTTTTTTATTATTTGTTTTGTCGGTTGGCTAACTTATTTACTTATACGTTGAACTAAAGTAATATTTCAAGTGTGTGCATATTTTATATAATTAAAGAAGTACTTGATTTTTAAATTATATTTAAATATTCACTATAGACAATAGATAAAATTATTATTATTATATCAAATATTATTTCCCAATATTAAAAGAAAAGGAAAAATGAACAATGATAATATTGGTGAAAATGAAACTTATATTACGCCATGTTTTGGGGGGGGGATATTCTATTTTTAAATAATTTATCAAATTATCTAAATGCGTCTAATGTAAAACAAATTTGCAAAAATTATAACAAACCATATGCAATGAATAATTTTAATCCAAGAACTGGGCGTATTCGTATTGGAATGCCAATTACTAGACCGAGAAAAATATTAAGAGAAGGTAGTTTAAAAAATTACAAATCAATAATTTTAAAGTTCTGTCGCTACAAATTACACCATTATGGAAAAGAATCTCTGATATCACCAAAAAATGATCGAAAAATATGTTGACGATCCTTTAAATAATGGAATAAAACAGTACCCAAACTATAGCAACTGAAATTCGTGTTCTTAATAAAAATATTATCGTCCCAACAACGGGCTAAGAAATGGCAAAACCAAAACCCAAATTTTAATAGGGAAAAAATAAGTATAGAGCATGCAACAGTACCATTTCCAATAAACCCCAATTTACGCATGGAGAAATTGCTTTATGTATGTTAAGATTATATAAAACTTGTCCCAATAGAGATCACGTACATAAATCTTTTTTAATATATTATTCTGGATTAAGATCAGCAGAAGCAGATTCTTTAACATTTAGAGATATAGCACAAGGATATTCAAAAGATATGATTATCATACCAGTTAGAAAAGGAAAAGGACGTCAAATGAGAAATGTTTTATTTCAAGGTGCTCCAATTTTATATTACAAAAAACATTTAATTCTATATTTGGCGTTAAAGATTAAAAAGTTGCTAATAGATAATCCAAATAAAGAATCTAAAGAATTTCTAGACACAAAAATATTTGCCGGTTCAAATTATCCAGCATGTAGAAAGGCATTTCGTAAATGTTTGCAGTGGGCGGTCGATAAATTATTTGTTGAACGAAACCAAGATAACTCTGACGAAGATGATAACAATATTAATAATGACGAAGAAGGAGAAGAAGAAGAAGAAGAAGAAGAAGAAGAAGAAAAAGAAGAAAATAACATAAAAGGGGCAGGGTTACATTCTTTAAGAGCAGATTGGTCAACGCGAACATTAACTTTATTATGTTCGATAAACAAAAATCCATATATCGCCGCAAATATGACTGCACGCTTATTGGGACATAGATCCATTAAGTTACTTAATAAACATTATTTAAATCAAGGAAATAGCCTGAATCCCGAAAAGAACCACATTCAATTAATTTTAGAAAAATTTAAAAATTACGTTACAGAAGGCACCGAAAAGATGGTGAATGACGAAAATTATTCTCTGTCTGACAAACCCACCAAAATATTATTCGGTGGACTCAAGTATGGAAATATTGTTAAAGAAATACAAAGAAATAGAAAAAGGAAAAGAATTTGGAAATTTACCAGCGCTAAGTAAAGTAAAAGACGAGTGTTTTATTCTTCGTGAAACAGAGAAAGAAAATTATTGTTATGATGATAACATAAATATAATAGATGATAATGGTGATGATGATGATGATGATAATAATAAAAACATTAATAATGATATAGAATTTATGAACGAAGAAGACTATTATACCATTAATAATTACACCAACGATGAGTTATCCTTTTCTGGTGAAGATACAGAAAATCTAATTTATATTTAGCTTAAACTATTTTCAAAAATATTTCCATACTTGATACTAATGATAATAATATAAATATAATATAACATTACGATTCACCGCTATAATTTGATGTTTTGGGTGTGGTAGTAATAGTAGTAGTAGTAGTAGTAGTAGTAAGTTTGAAATGAATACTAATCCTAATCCTGATGATATAGTATGGCCCCTAAGCTTTGATGGCCAACGGAATGTAGATATTTCTAGTGATTATGGATTTTTTTTCACGTGTTATATCGAGACGACGATCATTTGAAAATAAGATTATTATATCATCCATTTTGGCTTTTTCCTATGTTTGAAATATTAAATTTAGGCTCCACAACTTGGAAAGAATTTATTGATAACAATAAGATTATTGATATAGATTTAAAAGATAATTCTTTGCCTTTCCCCTATGTATTATTATTTGCCATTGATGCTAATATTCGATGGGGCGTTTATTCTAAACTGCGAGAAAATAATATTAGAATTAATGGCAATATCAGCAATATTCCAAAACTAATGCCTTACGATTTTGTAGAAAAATTTTATAAACTAAAAGAAGAATCTGATAATGTAATTGTTTATACTGGATATTTTTGTACAAGAACGTGGAATGTTGTATGTAAAAAGTGTATATATTATACAATTAAACCAAGCTGGGTTAGTAGTAGTGGGAGGCACGAATTCACAGAATATTTTCACATGAGACGCATTGAAGATTTACCAATATTTAAGTGTTTTGGCAAAGATTTCCATATATGTTTTGGCACAGAAAAAAATTTCCATATACTTGTGTATATACTTAATTATTATCGCTTGTATTATTGTAAATACTGTTTACGTCCTTGTTTTCATTTCATCACAGTATCACCTCATTTTCTCTTCGGTAAATTGAAGAAATTTTATATTCATCATAATAGTTTCACATATGTAGAACTTTGTTTTGGAAGATTATATTCAATCTTCTTGGAAGTTTGGCAAAAAGTACAGGCGCCGATGGTTGATGCTATAGTAACCAATAAATCAACTCATGAAATATTTACAAACAATCTTGTTCCAAATACATAAATTTGTTTTTCTTTTTTTGTATATATATATGATGAAGAAAGACTTTATTTTCCATTGTTGTTATTGGTGAACTTAGTATTTAGAATAAATAGATAATAGAAGAATAAAGAATCTAATATTTTTAATTTTAAAGTTTTTTTTATCCAATATTGACATTAAAGTTATTGTTACTCTGCTCTTGTTATAAAAAAAAAATTCCTTCTGTTTTTTTTATTTTGTTTTTTAGTATTTTTTCCTAAGAGGAATGAATAAAGCTCTCAGAAATCGATATTCATTTTCACCTACATTTTCTTGTATGTTGGGCCGTAGTAAAATAAGAAGTTTGATGGATTCAGGTTGCCAATTTAATTTCATTTCTGCGCGTTCTTTATAAGGTCGGCGTTTCAAAGTTGTTCATGATAATGTTAACTTATATCTCCGTGGAATGACTGGATCAAAACTCTGTCGTACAAAGATAGTTCAAATTTATGTTAAGATTGGGAAAACAGTGCATAATATAGAAGCTTTTTGTCACCAAGATTTAAATTTAGATTCGTCGGAAATACCCGGCCTATGTAAAGCTGTTAAAAGATTTAGAAATTATGGTTTTAAGGTTTTAGATGAGTTTCTTGATGAGGATAAATAAAGACATATCAAACATTCAGTTTGTCCCGGGCGCAAATTCAGCGCATTGTCTCTTGGAAGAGGTGGTTAGTTTTGGTCATCGTGGTCAGTGTGCGTTCTATGAAACAGAATTTGGCATTATGTTAATATGAAACATTGAGAAATTAATTGCAAATTTGAAATTTCTCCCTAACCTGCATGATGATACTCATTTACTTTTTGGCTCGGACGCTGTGTTTAAGGGAACTTCTCGTGAAACCATAAGACGGCGTGTTACTTCAGTAATGCCTCTCTCGAGCCCTGTAACTAATGACGGTGAAGAAAAGGAAGATATTAAAGGGGACAGTAGTACGCATCGAAGAAAAAAGAGGAGGGCAGCTGTCATTGGTGAGACAAGAAGAGAGATATGTTGAGAAATTAGTATGCAGTATATATTTGGGTGTTGGTAATTTTTATTTTTTCTCCTTAGAATTACTTAATTTTGTAACATTACCGTTACCATTCGAATTTTGAAGTATCGAAGAATTATTTTATATATAATGATAACATAAATATAATAGATGATGATGATGATGATGATGATAAAAATATTAATAATGATATAGAATTTATGAGCAAACAAGACTATACCATTAAAAATTACGCCAACGATGAGTTATTATTTTCTGGTGAAGAGACAGCAAATCTAAGTTATATTTAGCTTAAACTATTTTAAAAAATATTTCCATACTTGATACTAATGATAATAATATAAATATAATATAACATTACGATTCACCGCTATAATTTGATGTTTTGGGTGTGGTAGTAGTAGTAGTAGTAGTAGTAATTTTGAAATGAATACTAATCCTAATCCTAATTCTATAGTATGGCCCTTAAGTTTGCCCATAAGTTTTAATGGCCAACGGAATGTAGATATTTCTAGTGATTGTGGATTTTTTTTCGCGTGTTATATCGAGACGACAATTAATTGAAAATAAGATTATCAAATCGTGCATTTTGGCTTTTTCATATGTTCAAAAAATTAGCTTTGGGCTCCACAACTTGGAAAGAATTTATTGATAATGATAAGATTATTTATATAGATTTAAAAAATATTTCTTTACCCTTCCCCTATGTATTATTATTTACTATTGATGCTAATATTCGATGGAGAGTTTATTCTAAACTGCGAGAAGATATTATTAGAAATAATGGCAATATCAGCAATATTCCAGAACTAATACCCGACGATTTTATAGAAAAATTTTATAAACTAAAAGAAGAATCTTATAATGTAATTGTTTATACTGGATATTTTTGTACAATAACGTGGGATGTTGTATGTGAAGAGTGTATGAATTATACAATTGAACCAAGATGGGTTAGTAGTAGTGGGAGGCACAAATTCACAGATTATTTTCACACGAGACTCATTGAAGATTTACCAATAGCTAAGTGTTTTGGCACAGAAAAAAATTTCAATATATTTGTGTATATAATTAATAATTATCGTCATTATTATTGTAAATACTGTTTGCGTCCTTGTTTTCATTTCACTACAGTAACACCCCATTTTCCCTTGGGTAAATTAAAGAAATTTGATGAATATTATTCTTGTTACAAATATATATATTATTTTAAAGGATTATATTCAGGCTTGGTTAATACTATAGTAATCAACAATTTAACCCACGAAGAGGACGAACAAGAAATAATTACAAAAGATCTTGTTCCTAATACATAATTTTTTTTTTCTTTTTTTGTATATATTTTATGAAGAAAGACTTTATTTTCCATTATTGTTATTGGTGAACTTAGTATTTAGAATAAATTGATAATGGAAGATAAATTTCATACACATTGGCCATTAAATTATGATGGTGAACACAAAGTAAACATTTCATGTGATTGTGGATTTTTTTTTCGTGTGCTATATCAAGACGACAATCATTTGAAAATAAAATTAAGGCCGTGTGTAGTTTGGCTTGGTTTGATATTTGATAAATTGTATTTAGATCCCAGGTCTTGGAAAAACTTTATCGATAATCTGATTATTACTTTTAATTTCGAGGCGGAGTCTATATCCCTTCCATATGCAATATTATTTACAGTTGATGCTCATATTCGATGGAAAGTTTATTCTAAAACACTACAACCAAAAAATAATAATAATGACAATACCAGCGATATTCCAAAATTAACATATTATGACTTTGTGAAAAAGTTTTATAAGATAAAAAAAAGGTCTGATGATAATGTAATTATTTGTTCTGGATGTGTTTGTGAAAGAACTGGGAGAGTTATTTATAAAGAATGTATACGTTATGTATCTGATCCAGGCTGGGTGACTGGGCCCGATGGATACCACGATTATTTTTGTGTAAATATAATTGATAATTTCAAGCCACTTCTGGATATTACTGAAAATTAGGAAGAATTTAAAGGCTATTTTTGCTCTATTTGCATGCGTCCGTGTTTTTATTGCACATCAATATCAGCAAATTCAACAATGTATAAGGATATTCAGCCCGTGGGTTCTTATAAGAATACTTTTGATAACAAACCCATTGAAGAATTAATTGATAAAATAATAACAAACAATTATATTTATGATAGAAAAAATAAACGCCCTTTTAAACAAAGACATGCTTCAAAATAAAAAAACCGTTCATTCATTATTTTTTTTTTTTATGTATATTACTTTCTTGAGAAAACACTATTCCCGCGTGTTGTGTTACAGTTAATCAGACTAAAAATATATCAATTTTATATATATTTGAGGATGAATATTATCATTTCAATGTATTCATTATTTTGATAGTAGTTAGTAATCTTGAGGGTTTTTTTATTCTTTTTATTTTGTTTAATCATCACAATACCCCACCATATAAAAGGAAACACACTTAATTGGCAATTTAAACAACTATTCCCCCGAACACGAATAAAATACACAAATATCACTTATAAATAGATTTAGATTGTTAAATCAATAACAATTTGGAAATTTAATTAGAAAAATCCAGAAACATCGGTGGTACAAATGTTAATTTAAATTATTTATTGTTCAATAATTTTGTTACCAAAAAAACTGGAACGTGGGTAGGATATGCCCACGTATCTAAAATACAATAATTGTTTAATAAAAATAAAGTAATTGTATTTATATTTAGTCGTTTTATTTATATCATTATACTTATGATAACAACACAAATAAAATTATTCTAATTTACAACTTTTACAACAATGATGAATTTCTATCAATTCATCAGAAATTTTTGAAATTGAAGGGGCCTGTTCTAAATAATATTCACTTTTGTTTGTCCTCTTACATTTAAAACAAATTAGTTCTTTTGTACGTTTATTTTTTTTTCTTTGAGTATTAAATATTTTATCGGAGTGTTCGTTTTATCATTCATTGTTATTGTTTTATTCAAAATTGGTATATACGGCGCCAGGTTTTTTTAAAATTTCATTGTTATTCATAAATATAATCACTATCAGCTTATATTGATGGTAATCAAAATTTATGTGTATATATGTATAAATATATATTATTTTTTTATTCATTTTAATGAACCAAATTTAAATAAAATTTAATGAAAAATGTTGTTTTTTTTTAATCAAGAAATAGTTTTAAGCATTTTCGATTAAATATGCGTGTATGTACAATATCATCTTTTTCAAAAGCCAAATTGATTGTTCTTTTTTCCCATACCCTAGATATTATAAAGGATATAATAATATATTTAAAAAATGGATACACTTATTGATATTTGTGGATTACCTGAGGTTATTTTGTTTATATCTCCTTTAATACTTTCCATTATAATTGGGGGCTCTAGTATCTATAAAGTTTTATTCTTCTTGTTGTTGTTGTATATTATCTTAGGAGTTATATTATCTATTAATACATATAAAATTTTCTTCTCGAGATTAGACTTTAGTAAGAAGGGTGGTCATATTTCCGGACAATCGATGTACGCTTGGTATTTTGTTAATAGATTACAAGAAGAAAAAAATAGTATATTCGACTCTAAACTAGAATCTATTACAATATCATATCCCCCCTATTTGAAACATGCAACATTTTTTAAGGAAGACTTAAAACAAATGATTGATGAAACTTTCAATAAGGAATTTCAGGAAACAAACGTATCCGAGGATCCTGTTGATCAAAAAGATGAACTTTTACAGGCCGATAAATATAATGAAAAAATTCCAACCACCGAGGGCAATTTATTATAAGAAAACAGAGATGTTGAAATAATAGATAATTAATAACTTGCTCATTAATTTTCATTTTTGTAGGATATTTACCAAAAGAAGCTGACATAATAGTGTAAAAACATAACTATATTTATATGTTGTATTATTATTATTATTATTAAACACGTAGAAATTTTCATCCTTTTTAATAATATAAGGTGTAAATATATCATAGACTGAACAAGTAATATTTTTTATATTCATTTGACTATTCAGTTTTTTCATATATATTGTTGGTTCCAATGAAGAAATGAGGTGATTATTATTTATAGTCCATATAATATTTTCGTTATTGTCTCTATTTGGACACGATAATGATTCATTTATAGAGGAAATGTTTTATGAATTTTCAATTTTGAAATTTATTTTTTTAACTACATTGAATGATAGCTTTTCTGTATATTGTTTTTATTTTTTTTTTATTTTTACAAGGCATAAGAGACGCTTCCTCCTCTATCCTTCCTTCACAGGCGCATCCTCCATAGACAGTGCAAGTGAGAAACGACCAGAACTATCAAAACATCAAATTGGCGATAATATATCTAAAAAATTAATCCACTTATCAATATTTGTGGATTACCTGAGGTTATTTTGTTTATATCTCCTTTAATACTTTCCATTATAATTGGGGGCTCTAGTATCTATAAAGTTTTATTCTTGTTGTTGTTGTTGTATATTATCTTAGGAGTTATATTATTTATTAATACATATAAAATTTTCTTCTCGAGATTAGACTTTAGAAAGAAAGGTTGTTGTCCATTTTCCGGACAATCGATGCACGTTTTGTCTTTTGTTAATAGATTATAAGAAGAAAAAAATAGTATATTCGACTCTGAGCTAGAATCTATTACAATATCATATCCCCCCATTTGAATCAGGCAACATTTTCTAAGGAAGACATAAAACAAATGATTGATAAATTTTCATTTTTGTAGGATATTTACCAAAAGAAGCTGACATATTATTGTAAAAACATAACTATATTTATATGTTGTATTATTATCATTAAACATGTAAGAATTTTCATCATTTAATGTAAAGTATTTTTGTCTAATAATATAAGATTGAAATATATCATAGACTGAACAAGTAATATTTTTTATTTTCACTCGACTATTCAGTTTTTTCATATATATTGTTGGTTCCAATAAAGAAATGAGGTGATTATTATTTATAGTCCATATAATATTTTTGTTATTGTCTCTATTTGGACACGATAATGATTCATTTATAGAGGAAATGTTATATGAATTTTCAATTTTGAAATTTATTTTTTAACTACATTAAATGATAGTTTTTCTGTATACTGTTTTTTTTTATTTTTACAAGGCAAGTAATTTCACCATCATTTATAATTGGGTCACTTGATAAATATGTCACCATACATTTATTTACCCCAATTTTTTTAAATTGATTCTTAGAAAATTGTTTCATGTTTGGGTCAGATAGATTATTTTTTGAAATATTAAGTTCAATATTCAAATTACAGTCTAGATAACATGAATTGATATCAATACATACTCCACAGATAGTAAAAAATCGTATATTTTCTGGTAAGTTTAAGATATGATTGGAACTTTTTTTAGTAATTGGATTTCTTGACATCCAAGAAGGGTTATGAATATGATTGAAGATTGATATAAATGGAGGTTTTCTTATAGTACTCATCGGTGCCCATCTCCAAAAGTTCATTAAACAGTATATTGAATGAACCATCGCCACAGAAAAAAACATTTTCATGATCACAATTGTTTTTTGTATATGAGATAGTTATGTTTTATTAGAGTAATGATCTTCTTCAGTTTATATAAGATATTACCTAAGTAAAAAAATGAATGATGTTTTTGTTGATAAAAACAATGTAAGCAGTATTAGTAGCACCAGCACCGATAGTTATGAAGAATCTATGAATGATTATGATTATTATCATTATTATGACAATAATAACACAAACAAATTAAAAAAGAGCCAAAAGAGAAAAATGAAATAGATTTTGTCGATGAATCTTTATTTTTATCAACGCCTAAACGAAAAAATAAAATTACCAAAGATTATCATAGTAAGTCACACGAAACACTGACGAAATTTTCATCGCCACATAATAGTTTTTGGTGGGACCAAGATGACATACCTATATCACCAAATATAAAATATAATCATGACGATAATTATTTTCCTTCTGTGAATATTAATAATTGGGCACCACACAAAAAAGAAATTCTAAATGTAATAGACATATATAATTCAAATTCTATCATCTATAATGCAAACATTATAAGTTTTAAGAAAATTTGTGAAATGTTTGATGAATATAAATCAAATTCTATAGAGAACTTAAAAGCATTTTATATGGACATAATATTTACCATTATTGAAATGCTTGAACAATTAACGAGAATACAACTTAATCGTCATTATAATTTTCCGAAAATCTTTGCTACTACAATCTTAAAATCAATTAAAAAAAATCTGACTATTCGTAAACATGAAGACATTATTCAGTTAAAAGCATTACGCTCGTATATCTCAGACGCTGAAAATTATTTGACATATCAAGGCAAGATTTTATTAGATTGCCTATATCAAATAATTTTTATTTCCAGCTGTTTAAATTTTCACGAAAGTGCAACCAAACAATGGTCTATTCCTTCACAACTCAGCAAACATACCGATAAACAAATAACCGAATATAGTAATTTTGTTGATATAATAATTTCAAGCTTTAAAAATATGGATGTTATATATCAAGTTATGAAAGTCGCACAATAAATTTCACCCACAAAACTGTTTTATGATGATATCATTAACTGTGCTCCTATATTTCTTAATGTTAAAAAATATACATCCTTAAATGGATCCTGTTATAATGATATGCGAAGAAATTGAAAATGAAAATTATGGAAAAGCAATTCAATATTATTCAATGTTTTTCCATCGTCTTTTGTCATACATTATCAACCAGAAAAAATACGAAGGTATCAATGAAATATTAAAACTTCAGTTGAATAATGAAAGTAATTTTCATTCGGCTATTGTTCACTTATTATATTATATGTGGCAGTCTAAATGGCAAAGGTGTGGTAATGTTCAATATATTAGTACCAGAGAATTTAAAGACATGATTTACAAATCACAAAAAGTAGACGATCTTTTAGATTGTTTAAAAAAAGACTCAAAGGCTAGTTCTTATTTATTTCTTCCGCCTAATTTTGACCATTCCCTTTCGCAAACTTTATATGTTATGGAAAATGAACTTCAAAAAGCATTAAATAACACTAATACGTTGATTGGAAAAGATACTTTACATAATTGGTCATCTCTATTGTCTTCAATTTTAAATGGTTATATGAGCACAAATTTACATACCAACGTAGGAAATTTATTATGGATACAAGAATTAAGAGTTATTGCCTTCATCTATAAATATTTTTATTTGTCTTACGATAAAAAGGAAGAAAATTGGAATTGGCATGAAACTCAAATACAAAAGAAAAGGTTAGACCTACATCTTAATTACAAAAATAAATATGAAATTTTACAGAATGATTTAGTTAAAAAGTTAAACCAATCACACGATGCTTGTGAACGTGCTTATAATTTATTACTAAGCGAATTTGATTCATATAAACAAAGGGAACAAGAAAATAGACTTCTTCACGAAAAGGAGGTCTTAATGAATAATGAGCACATGATGAATATGTGTAAAAATACACTCGAAAATAATAATAAATACTGGAAAAATGTATTAACAGAGGAGACATTACACCCAGATTTAGAAAATACTGAAGATTATAATGATAAAAACAAAAACAGTGACACAATTATTTTATCATTTACAAATCTGCTGTCTGATAAAGAAAATAAAATATATTTATTAGAAGAAGAACTAAAAAACTCTAAGACTGGAATAGCAAACCTTTATGAAAAAGAAAAAAAAATCTAAAAAATGATTTAGATGAGAAAAATAAAATAAAGGAACTTTCCAAAGAGTTAAATCATTGCAAAGCGCAAAAAGACACCTCAATACATGAAAGTATAAATATAGATACAATTTCAAATTACGAAAAACATATAAAAAATATAGAGAAAGATATAATTTTGTTTAAACAAATAATTCAAGAACAAAAAAGTTTAATTAGCGAGTTAGAATATAAATTAGAAAAGTGTGAACGAGACAAGAAAAGTGATAAGCGAGAAAATGAAAGTATTATAAAAAAAATAAAAAAAGAGAGAGATGATTATTTATAATCAAATGAATAGTATCAAAAAGAAAATGAAAACATCATACGTGAAACAAATGACGATATGAAAAAAATTAAAAAAGAGTGCACTAAACATTTAAAACAATTAAAAATTCAAGAAGAAGAAATTGAACAATTAAAATCAACAATTTCAAAACAAAATATCAAACTTGAAAAGGCCATAGAAGAAAAAAATAATATAATTCTTAAACATAAAAAAGAAGAAGACTTGTTGTTTCAGGAATATGAAAATGCTTTAGCATTAAAAAATAATCATATTGAAAAATTAGTTGCGATTTTTGATAACTCTTCAAAAAAAGAAAACCGGGTTGCTAAAATAAGAAGTAAAGATACTTCAGGACTGAAAAATCAAAGTGACGAAAACAACAAAGCAGTTTCACTATTGATAAAGAACCAAGAAAAACTACAAAAACAACAACTGATCCCACCATCCTAAACGATAAAAGAAATAATCCAACCATCATCCTTTTTACCTACAACTAGTGGTAATAATGATAATTTACAACCAAGTGAATTACCCCGTGATTATTATGATGTCTCTACTAAATCGAGATTAGAACAACTGGGTGTAAACACCACACCTTTATATAATAATCCTAGTAATGATAATAAGACAATAACCAAACACGAAGCAAACAAATCTATGCAGGTGATGGAAGACGAACATTCACCTCCCCTTCAAATCAACCCCCCCCAAATAAAGATGATGATAATTTACAATTAATGGAACATCAACAAGTGTCATTATTACCCAAAAATGAAATAATCCAACCATCATCCGACGAACATTCACCCCCCTCCAAATCAACCCCTCAAATAAAGATAATAATAATTTACAATTAATGGAACATCCACAAGTGTCATTATTACCCGAAAATGAAATACTCCAACCATCATCCTCCTTGTTTACATTTGGTAGTAATAACCAACCATTACCACCATCATCATCATCTTTCTTGTTTACATTTGGTAGTAATAATAACAATAATCCTTATTACATTCCTACTGAATCAAGATTAGATCAATTAAGGGCAAATAAACCACAATTATATAATGATGATAATAGTAATAATAATAATATTAATGATGATAACGAGACACTAATGGAAGTAGACCAAGAAGAATCTCTGTCAACTCCAATAATAACTTCACAATTACCACTACCACTACCACTACCACCACCACTACCACTACCACAACAACAACAACAACTTATATCTTTACCACCACCACCAATACCACCACCACTCCAATCATCATCAACAACAACAACAATACAAATTATAACAAACTTACCACCATATAATAACATTGTCAACGATAATAATGATCAACAAAATACTACTACTCTAGCAATTTCAAACCACGAAGAAAATAATAGTAATTTGCCATCATCATCATCGTTGGTATTACTACCACCACCACCACCACCACTACCACTACCACCCTTAACACCAACTTATAGTCCTCCAATGCTAACTTATAATGATACTAATGACAGCACCAATAGCAATAATAATATTGTTTTTAAAAAAAGACGAGAAAATTAAACTAATACCAATAAAGAATATAAAATCTGAAAATAACAGCAATGTCATTGATAATAATAATCAGCAAAATACTACTCTGGTAATTTCAAATCAAGAAGAAAATAATAGTAATTTGCCATCATCATTATCATCGTCGTGGGTATTACCACCATCACCACCACCACTACCACTACCACCCTTAACACTAATTTATAGTCTCCCGATGCTAACTTATAATGATACCGATGACGGCACCAATAGCAATAATAATGTTGTTTCTAAAAAGGAGGAGAGTTCAAAAACTGAAAATATCAACAAACCCCTACAAAAAGTACAAGATGAAATAGAAAAACAAGTAGCGGCACAAAATAACCAGGACCACCAATTGGATTCTAAAATAAAGGTAATAAAGAAAGAAGATACATTATTGGACGACGAGAACGCGGTAGACATAAAAAAAGAAAGAAAAATGAAAAGTGCAGGTGATGGTGTTAATAAAAAAATAAAAAAAGGAAATATCAAAAAGGGGGATACATCAATAAAGAAGAACAAAAAAATCACGACCCCGAAAAAAATACACCCAAAGAAGAAAACTAATATTATAATTGAAAAGGAAAATAAACAACAAAAAGAAACAAAAACAACACAATTGGTAGATATGAAAAATGATAAAATCCAATTTAATACTATGGACGACCTCAAAATGGAAATAACTGAAAAAGAAGAAGTATTATTAGATGATGATCATGGTGGTGGGCTTGATAGAAGCAGAAGGGCTAATAAAAGGAAAATAAAAAAAAACCAAAGAAGACGAAGAAGAAGAAATTCCAATACAAATACCTAAGATTGAAAATCAACAAAAAGATCAACAAGAAAACCAATTTAAATTAGAAAAGGCAAATGCGTCTTCAGAAGGAAAAAATGATAGAACCAACATTGCCCTACTCGAAGAAAAGGAAAACGATAATAATAACGATGATGATGATGATGAAGAAGAACTCTGATAAAAAATTAATAAAAGTACAATATGTAGAAACATAATTAAGTGATATCATCATCAATATTAAGATTATTTTTAATATAGGTTGTTTGATTCAATTTATCATTATAATTATAATATTTTAAATATACACTAGCTATTTCTAATAGTATTAGTCCAATTAACACTATAATTTCGATAAATAACATTTGTTGGTCACTTATGTAAATATAATTTTTTTTCAAAATCTTTAATATAGATATAACCAATAACACCATTGATAAAAATATCATTGACACGAATAATGCATCAGATAGGAGCATTTTGGATACAGTTCTCATTTTTTATATTTTATATTAAACTTTACAAACTTTAAATTGCATATATATATATATATATATATATATATATATATATATATATATATATATATATATATATATATATATATATATATATATATATATATATATATATATATGTATATATGTATATATATATATATATATATATATATATATATATATATATATATATATATATATATATATATATATATATACATATATACATATATATATATATATATATATATATATATATATATATATATATATATATACATATATACATATATATATATATATATATATATATATATATATATATATATATATATATATATATATATATATATATATATATAGTATATCATTTTCACTAGTTAGATAATGGGAGTTCCGTTTCTTACAAATAAAATTCAAGATAATAATGCTTGGTTATCTTTACTAACAAAATATAAAAATAATAATGATAGTCATTATCAATCGCAACATCTTAATGATAAATATGATGATATCGGAAATGGGGGGAAACTAAATAGTATTGGTGTCGATGGAGCCATATTTTTACATGCACACGTTAAAAGACCAGACAAAAATGCGTTGTTAGATGATGATAAAATTGATATAAAAAAATGTAATGCAACTGGTGTAGTTAATAGCATCATATATTATATAGAACAGATTTGCTCATTCTATGAATCTTTTAGGAAAGAAGAAATCATTAACGATACTGTTTATTGTTTTTTTGCCGTGGATGGATCATCTCCAATCATCAAAAACAGAAAAAAAGAGAAAAAATGGATGATTATAGTTTGTTGACTTTATCAGAAAAGAATGAACTCCATGAATATATTTTTTATTTATCAAAAGAAAAACTTATTTCTTTATCGTATCCCTATAATTTTTCATTAGAAATTAACTGTCATATTGAATATTCTAAAAGAGGAGAAGGAGAAGTGGAGCTAATCAAATTTACTCAGAAATTCTATGGGAATGAAACAAATGTTATACTTTCATCTGACACGGATGTAATGGCCATGCTCGTTTTAAGGCAAATAAAAAATGTAGCTATAGTAACCCCCACATTAAGTAAAAGTAAAAAAAGTGACACATATAGTGGGCCTTTTATATCAAATCTATATAGTTTATTATGTGGCCTTAAATTCAATATTGATAAAATGATATTATACGTTATATTACATTTTATATTTTTTGGTAGTGATTACAATTTTGGTGTTATGATACACCCATCAGAGAGCAAAACTAAATATAATACACGAATTAACTGCTAAATTCCATGCAGAAAACAACGACTTTTCTTCCATGATTAGATCTATTGGAAATTGTTGTGTCAGATTTTCTAAACAAAATACAGATAACAATAATACAGTATCGCAATGGGCTACTCCCCTGAAAAAATTATTATTGATTGAAAGTATATGTTCTATATTATATTATGCGTCAATGGGCAAATCAAGTATTTTTTTAACAAAATTTTTATGAGACCTAAAATGAATCATGTTATCAAAGTTGAAATTTATTTAGAAATTACATCTTTTCCGTCTATAACAGTAGTAACTGGAGGGAAAAATGGATGTCCAAATAATACTGAGGGGGTGTAATTAATAAAATGTTGTAAAAATTTTATATCATGTCCATAACAATAATCATTTTCCTCGGCGAAACATTTCAAGTGTAACATGGCATGAAATATAACTATAGTTATATTTAATACAGTAGGTCCTATTTTATATAAAGTATCATTCAATGCACTTAAACACGAAATATTTACTGTAGTATTGAATAGGGGTCTCTCGGCACCCAAAACAACAAAACGGTAATCAGTATTAATCAATTTATTTTTTTCTGATAAATTGATATAAATTGCTTTATTTTCATTTGGATCTACGATGCTATTTGATGTAGATAATCCTGGAAACAAAAATTTATTTTTCAGTTGTATGTCAATGTTATTATTATTATTATTATTATTATTATTATTATTATTAGTAGTAGTAGTAGTAGTAGTAGTAGTAGTAGTAGTAGTAGTAGTAGTAGTAGTGGTCGTCGAATAGTTACAAATTCCTATAATTTCATCTGGAAAATAATATATATAAATTGCATCTTTGTTTATAAATGCGGAGATGTGTTCTTTGTTTTTGGCATCCTTTAATTCCCACGTATTTGGGTATCTATTCCACGACAATATATTACGTTCTTTGTCTATTAATTCATGTGAATTAAACAAAGATTTTATTGTAATATCATATTTAGAAAAGTAATTTTCAAAAATAAATTTATTGATATTTCTAAAAAAATCTTCAAATTTCAGTTCTTTACTTATATTACTGGATGCCATATATGAAAAATATTCAATCCAATTATTATTAATGGCAGTTACATAATCGTGACATTTTTTTGAATCTGAATATATTAACGAAGCAACTGGTGTGGCTTTTATACCATTCATGGGACCTAGTACACTGAATAATTTATCCATTTTCATTTCCAGAATATCAATTCGAACTCTTAGGTTCTCCGCTTCATTATTAGATATCATTTTCTTTTCTTCGTTTGTTGATCCCTTTAAAAGGGTATCAGATATATATCTTGGTGGGTTTATATTTTTTTCGTTTGAAATAATAATTTCGTTTTTGATTGAAGAATTTCTTTTTCTTTTTTTTTATTTTCTCTTTGAGTAATTTTTTTTAATTATTTAATAAAAAATATTGTCGTTTTAAAATTTTATATATATATATATATATATATATATATATATATATATATATATATATATATATATATATATATATATATATATATATATGTGTGTGTGTGTGTGTGTGTATGTGTGTATATCATGCACACACACATATATACCTTGTTATATATTCTTTTTCAAATCCTAAGAGCAAATCTTTTTAGATAAGCCACACATTCTCAAAAAAAACATGACTACTAAATTAAAATTAAATTTTGTAAATGATAATAGTAGTAATAGTAGTAGTAGTAGTAGTAGTAGTAGTAGTAGTAGTAGTAGTAGTAGTAATGGTGATAATTATATTAATGTTGATTACCAAAATGAAAATTTAAAACACAACACTAATTATCTCAAAGATGATGATAAAATAGGAGAGGAAAATGACAACAACGACAGCAATTATAATAATAATAATAATAATAATAATAATAATAATAATAATAATAATAATAATAATAATAATAGTAATAATAATAATAATAATAATAATAATAATAATAATTGTTTTAGAAAAGTAAATTGTGATCATAGACAATATATAAAATATAATATAAATGAACTGAATAACATACATTTTCACATAAGAGAACTGAAAATCAAGATTACTAATCTAATTGAAAAAAATGGATAATATTTGTTCATCTGAAGATAATATTAATAATAATAATGATAATACAATTGATATTTATTATAATAATTCTTTATTTTTGTATAATACACCATCACCATCCTTTTTATCTACCTCATCCTTTTCTTCATATATCATGCCCATAAATGAAAATTGCAACCCAAAACAAATACATCATAGCTTAATTTATGGCTATTTAGATTATTATAAATTTATCATTGGTAAACGTGGAAAAAAATTAATAATCTAAGAAAAAATATAATGTTATTATTAATATACCTGATAAATATTCATCAGAAAATCAAATAATTATAATGGGTCTCTGTAAACTTAACGTATTAAATATCTACATATAAATTTTGAATACTATTGCATACACCCTTAATTTTCTAATTAATAATAAAACTTTTTGTGTTTTGTGTGTATATATAGTTAATATACTGTACACATCATACAAATAATTGTCTATTTCAAACATTTCACATTAACTTTCCATTAGATATATTTGTATGAATTTTTTCATATAAATTTTGATATTGTGATATAGATATCGCCGGCTTAATTTTACTAGGTTGAATAATGGTATAATGTTTTATACAAATAGGACAAGGAATCAAAAGTGGAAGTATGTGAATAAATGCATATAAATGCTCTGGTAACAATTAGTATTAGAATTTTTATTGTTTGCAGCATTTATTGAAAAGGCATGAAAAATATTCCAATATATTCCTCCCCAACTTGCCGGTCCATATAATTCAAGGGGCAACCTTGAATAGTTAGAAAAAAACTATTTGATTAACATAGTGAATTGAATGTGGAGGAATTAATGAAACCTCTTTTATTGTATCACAACATCTTGTGTTATATAAAGTTTCGGATAATTCTTTGAGTGTGTTCACTTTATTGAATTCGAGATTTTTTGTGAATAAAATTTGTTGGTAATTATGTTGACTACTTTCATTTTCTAAATACCATTCCAAGAAAAGGTGTTCAATTTCTGTTTTTTTTATTTTCTATATCCTGGGGATTTTTGTTGTTATTATTATTCTTCTTAGTCAAGAAAACAATTTCCAGTAACTTTTTTTCAATTTGTTGGGGACTCTTAACCTGATCTTTATAGCTTTTGTTGTTAATTATTCTGTTTACTAAAACCTCTAACATTTCAAAAGATCTTTTAATTTGATTTCTAATTTCTAATAATAATAATAGGTTATCATTGTTTTCATGTGAGTACCATCTTAAAATAGAAAATATAGAATTGGTAAAAAATTCGGGGAAACAAAAAATGGCTGGGTATTCTTTACAAGATTTTAATTTATATAACATTTTCCAATTAAATAATAACTGAATTTCACCTTGTGATGATATGAAATCAATAGGAAAATTAATTGTTTTGGGCTTCATCTTTTTTTATTTTGAAAATTATTTATATTAAAATAGTATCGTTGTTTACTGCATCCACAATGGTTTGTTTTATTTCATTATCAGGATTCATTATTACAATAGTATTGATAAATGCCTCTCGAAATTTAGAAATAAACATCGTCTTCATGGTTTGATTAATATATATATATATATATATATATATATATATATACAAATAAACGCGGGTCTATTCTCGCATACATGACAACTTCCCCTTTTCCGCCTTTCTTCAAGTAATATACTCTATCAATGTTTCCTACATCAAATTTAAATTGAGTTAGATCATCATCACCTTCAATAGGATTATATATGTAATCAAACTCAACATTGAAATTAATACCCTTTATAGCATTTTCAAATTCATCTGGATAGGCAATGTGATTGCAGTTACTTTTATATCTATGGTGGATTGCTCTAGGATATGGCTTTAGCGTCATTACCCCAGTGTTATCTAATTTCAGGTTATTATAAACAGTTTGCCTCAGCCCATTTTCGATGTAAATAACTTGAAGCAATAAATTAGGGTCTCTTGCCCAAAAAATATACCCTTCGTTTTCAAGTCCATCATTCCACGTAGCTCCGTGCATATAGAAATACAATACCAACTTCTTACTTTTTAAATCATTCATTCTTCCAACTATTACACACTCATTTACATCTTTATAAAAGGGCGATTCTTTGTGGTGTAAATAATATAGTCGATCAGTGGCATATACATTTATATATTTTAAATCAAAAGGGACATCTGCTTTATCGACATCTAAATAATAATGAGAAAATAAATATTGTTGGTGTATCCAGAACGGGAAACTACATTTTAAAAGATCTCTTGGGGTATTTATTCCTTCGTGGTAACTTTTGAAATTATTCATTTTTTGATATATAAAATTTTATATTAATAAATTATGAAAACCCTTCTCTGTTTATTAGTCAACTTCTTCAATGGTTGGGTGGAATTGATTATTATGTAAATTTTATTCATTTGCCCCAAGTATATGTTCATAATCCTTTTTTATTTTTATTAATTTATTTTCATAATCTTTTTGTTTAGCAGAGGGGGTTTCATCAATCCACTTGAGAGTACTTTCTAATTTTGATTTAAATATATCTATATTACTACTGTTATTATTTATAATATTATTTTGTACTTCTAAGCAATATGATTCTAATTTACATTTAGCTCCTATATCGTTTCTTAATTCCCGGTCTTGAGCAGCATACATTTCAGCTTCTTTGATCATTCGATCTACCTCTTCTTTGTTTAATCTTCCCGAGTCATTAGTTATAGTAATTTTTTTCTGATTTGCCGGAAGATTCTTCGTTTGCTGACACATTTAATATCCCATTAGCATCAATATCAAATGTAACCTTAATTTTAGGTATACCCTTGGGTGCCTGGGGTATATTATTTAATTGAAACCCCCCAAATAATTATTATCTTTAGTTTTAGTTCTTTCTCCTTCATATATTCTAATATTAACACATTCTTGGTTATCACTATACGTAGTGAAGTTTTCAAATTTACTAGTAGGAATTGTCGCGTTCCTTTTAATCAAGGTAGTCATAATATTACCGGCAGTTTCAATACCTAATGAAAGGGGAGTCACATCCAGTAATAATAAATCTTTGATCTTATCAGATTTATCTCCACTGAGAATGGCAGCTTGAATGGCAGCACCATAGGCTACAGCATCATCTGGATTAATCGACTTATTCAAATTATTTTCATTAAAAAAAGTTTGAAGGAGGTTTTGTATTTTTGGAATACGCGTAGAACCTCCAACTAAAACAATTTCATCGATGTCACTCTTATCGAGCTTAGCATCAATTAACGCCCTTTCAACTGACACTAGAGTGTTTTTGAATAAACTCCCACACAAATTTTCAAATTTAGCGCGAGTAATGGTAGTATGAAAATCAATTTCCTCATATAATGAATCAATTTCTATTGTCGCCTGTGTAGATGAAGATAAAGTTCGTTTAGCAGTTTCACAGGCAGAACGAAGACGTCTTAATGATCTTTTATTACTGCTTAAATCTTTTTCATATTTTTGTTGAATTCTCGCGTAAAATAATCTAATAAAATACTATCAAAATCTTCTCCCCCAAGATGAGTATCTCCTGCTGTTGATTTAACTTCAAAAATGCCATCATTACTAATATTCAATATAGATACATCAAAAGTCCCCCCACCTAAATCAAATATTAAAACATTTTGTTCTTTTGTATCATTATTTAATCCATAAGCGATGGCGGCGGCTGTGGGTTCATTAATTATTCGAATAACATCAAGTCCAGCGATGGTCCCAGCATCTTTAGTAGCCTGATACTGAGAATCGTTAAAATAAGCCGGAACTGTAATAACAGCTTTATTTATATTTTGTCCCAAATAATTTTCTGCAATTTTTTTCATTTTTGATAATATCATAGAAGATACTTCTTCTGGGGTTAACACCTTTTTCTCTTTTTTATGTTCGACTTGTATTTTTGGTTCATTCTCTTCGTCAATAATTTCATAGGGTAAGATTTTAATTACTCGTTGAACGCAATCGTCTATATAATTTCTGCCCATTAACCTTTTTACATCGAAAATGGTATTTTTTGGATTCAAAGCACATTGATTTTTTGCCGCTTCCCCAATAAGTCTTTCGGTGTCATTGAATGCAACATAAGAAGGAGTGGTTCTATTTCCTTGGTCATTAGCAATAATTTCAACTTTTTCATTTTGAAAAACAGCAACACACGAATAAGTAGTTCCCAGGTCAATACCAATAACCGGAGAATTATTATCCTCCATTACTAAAATATTTAGCTATCAACTATATGTTACTTGGTCGTAAATTAGAAGTCTAATGATGTATTGCAGTTCATATTCTAGGGTTTATATACATATACAGATGTACAGTACAGCTACTATTACATATAACTGAGTAACAGTAACAATAAAATAATTATTTAAAAGTTATTAAAATTTTACAAAATTCAAAAAAGTTAAGATAATATTTTGTGTGGTTATGTTTTTTGTGTAACACTCTTAAATTATTTTTTATAATACTATTAATAAATACATTAGTTACCGCAAAAAATCTTTTATTTGTCATAGAAAACGATTATTATTTGTTTTAAGTATATATTCATGGGCGATATCAATCTATTTTTTTATTAACCTGCTCATAATTTTTCAAATTCCTGACAATTATTTTTTAATTGAAAAAATGCGTAAATTTCAATAAAATTTCAACAAAATCAATTAACAAAACTTTGGAAAACTAATAAAAAATGTTTATAATATTACTAATGAAGTTCATAACATGCTTTTTTTTGTTAATAATATTACCATTTCGGTTAACTTTATTTCTTTGTGGTTAACATTTGTATTATCTTTTTTCATAAAATTACATTTTAGTTAATAATATTACCGTTTGGGTTCATAATATTGAATTCTAGTTAATAATATGACATAGAAAACTATTGAAAAATAAGAAAAAATATTTAAAAAAATCAAAATATGTGTATTTTATGATATAAATGTAGTTTTATTGGGTAAAATGGACATTCAACAGGAAAAAAATAAAAAAATAGCATTTGTTATGACAAATAAATTAGGTTTTTGTTGAAGAAATAGAAAATATAGATGTTTTTGTTTCATCAAATACTACTTTTTAATTACAAAAATGAGGGATTATATGAATAACTTAAAAAAATATTTAGATAAACAAGTATTTTTTATATAAAAACTTAATTTTTATAAGAATACCCCACAAAAAATATAAAAAATTTAAGAAAAATAGCCTATTAAATAAAAAAAAACATTGTTTAGTACAAAAAAATTAATATTTTTTACAGAAAAACCATAAAAGACACACAAAAAAATAAAATATATGTATTTTTTATATAAATGTAGTTTTATTAGATAAAATGGACATTGAACATAGGGAAAAAATTAAAAATAACACCTAATATGACAAAAAAAATCAGGCTTTTAGTTGAAAAAATAGAAAATATGAATGTTTTTGTTTCATCAAAAACTACTTTTTAATTACAAAAATGAGGGTTTATATGAATAAATTTAAAAAATATTTAGATAAACAAGTATTTTTTATATAAAAACTTAGTTTTTATACGAATAATCCACAAAAATATAAAAAAATTGAAGAAAAATAGTCTAAGAAATAAAAAAAAAAAAACATTCTTTAGTACAAAAAAATTAATATTTTTTTTACAGAAAAACCACAAGACACAAAAAAAATATCTGTATTTTTTATTATAAATGTAGTTTCATTAGATAAAAAGGACATTGAACGTGGGGAAAAAATAAAAAAATAACACCTAATATGACAAAAAAATTAGGCTTTTGTTGAAAAAAGAGAAAATATAAATATTTTTGTTTCATCAAATACTACTTTTTAATTACAAAAATAAGGGTTTATATGAATAAATTAAAAAAACATTTGGATAAACAAGTATTTTTAAAAAAAAAAAAAAAAAAAGCCTAGTTTTCATAAGAATAATCCACAAAAAAATAAAAAAAAAAAAAAAAATAATCTAAAAATAAAAAAAAAAACATTCTTCAGTACAAAAAAATTAATATTTCTTCTACAGAAAAACCACAAAAGACACACACAAAAAATTAAAATATATGTATTTTTCAATATAAATGTAGTTTTATTAGATAAAATGGACATTGAACAAGAGAAAAAAAATAAAAAATAGCACCTAATAGGACAAAAAAATTAGGCTTTTGTTAAAAAAGGAGAATATATAAATGTTTTTGTTTCATCAAATACTACTTTTTAATTACAAAAATAAGGGTTTATATGAATAAATATAAAGAAATATTTAGATTAACGAGTATTTTTTTTTAAAAAAAGCGTAGTTTTCATAAGAATAATCCACAAAAAAATAAAAAATTGAAGAAAAATAGTCTAAAAAAAAACATTCTTCAGTACAAAATTTTTTTTTTACAGAAAAACCACAAAAGACACACACAAAAATTAAAATATATGTATTTTTTTATATAAATGTAGTTTTATTAGATAAAATGGACATTGAACTTGAGAAAAAAAAAGTAAAAAATAGCACCTAATAGGACAAAAAAATTAGGCTTTTGTTAAAAAAGCAGAAAATATATATGTTTTTATTTCATCAAATAATACTTTTTAATTACAAAAATAAGGGTTTATATGAATAAATTTACAAATATTTAGATAAACAAGTATTTAAAAAAAAGCCTAGTTTTCATAAGAATAACCCACAAAAAAATATTTAATATTGGTTTAACTAGCACCCTGTAAAATGATTTTCTTATAAAAATAGAAAACATGTTATAATGAACAGTGAAATTTATTAAATTAATGATATAAAGTCTAATTTTTTTCTGAAAAATCATTTATTTGTTGAACATTGGGAAAAGTAACAATACTTTCTCTGCCAACTTTGTTTGTATATTCGGTTGTATAATATTTAAAACTTTTATTCATGTTTTTAGAATATTGATAATATATAGTGAAAGTAAGAATTGTTGAAAGTAAAATGACATTTAATACAATTAAACATATATTGTGGTTTTGTGTAAAAAAACATTTAGTATTAATTACATCTTTGTTATTTACAACATCGTGTTCTGTTGTAGATTTTTTTGATGAATTATCTTCATATGAAAATACTGAACACGTTGTAGATTTATTATAGAAAAACAATTCAATGTTTTCAGATATAACCAAACACAAATTATTATTGCAGTTACCATTTAATGTCTTATTCTTTAAATTTGAGTTCGTGTGCAGAATAAGTAAATCATTAAAAGAATTTGTAAAATTACCCGTCTGATTTTCTTTGATGATAACATTATTGGGTCCACATAAAAAACATATACCGTTAGTTATATTACAATTTTCTATGTCCACCAAATCTATAATACTTGAAAGAATGAAAGTAGGTGATATTGCCTTGGCCAAATAAAACGAATTATTTTCGTTTTTTTGTAAAGCGAACATAGTATTATACGGCGGAGGATTTTGTAAAGGCAATGGAAATAATAATGGCATCAAAAGTGGGTAATAACTATATAATTCATACTCTACAAAATATTTTCCTTTTTTTAAAGCATTTACCCATATAGGAAAAGGCATGGCGTTTGTAGGAAGTTTCAATTTATAAGGCAGATGCTCGGGGTAGGATAATGGATTGGGCTCTGAACGAGTAATTATTTTCTTGATGGCATTTAAAGTATTGTTCATTTTATAGATTAAATTCAAATCTATATCCAATATAAATGCGCTTTTCATAAATCTTTCCCACTCATTATATAAATCTGGTAAACTATAAACCGACGAGGAAAAATAAGTATAACAAGTAAAATTATTGTAATATAAACCAAGAGGTTTGTGTCGATGAATAACCTCAAAAAAATTTTCAAATTTGTGAATTATTGGTAATATATAGATAGTTAGTTTTTCATCATTACATTTTTCTTTAACATGTAAAATATCCATGTATATTTTATTAAAGTTGATTTTATAATATATAAACCGCCTTTCATTTTCATTGATATAATCTCCAAAATATACATGAAACGGGGATATATTATGTTGTGTTTGAAATTCAGCTTGTGCTTTACTTGAATTTAAAAAAAAATAAAAGTAACAATAATAATAATATAGAAGGTTTTCTATACATTGGTCCGTTAGATTGGAAATAATTAGATATGAGAAAATGATATATTATATATACATAAAGATTTTTAATCATATATTTATTAATAAATATATTTTGATTTATTTTATAGTAATTTTAACTAAATCAATAATGATAAAGAATATTTTTGTATAAAAATATCTATTTAAAAGGAACAATAAAAATATAAATAAACCAACAGACGAGTGGGTTACATAATTACTAAAATGGATAGCCTACATAAATGTTTATTTTGCATAAAGTTTTTCAATAAAATAATGTTAGCAATATTTCTCGTTTTGTTTGTTGCTCTTTTGATTTATATAGGACTCAAATATATTACCCCAAACACAAATAAACCAACAGACGGGTGGCTTACAAATTACTAAAATGGATAGCCTACATAAATGTTTATTTTGCATAAAGTCTTTTAATAAAATAATGTTAGCAATATTTCTCGTTTTGTTTGTTGCTATTTTGATTTATATAGGACTCAAATATATTACCCCTTGATGTAATTTAGGTCGAGGATTGGTTTATATATATTTTATCTAAATAATATATTACTTTGATTATAAGGTGTTAATATTTCTTAGGATAAATTAAATTTGTTTTGATTTATAGATAAAATGGGTTTATCTTTTCTTATTTCAATATCAATATTTCCTTCTTTGTTAATGATTAATTTTTCATTTTCATCGTGATATTCCTTATATTCATTTTCGTTATCATTGTCAATTGGCATGTATTTATTTTCATGTATATTAAAATGATCTTTTTCTTTAAAAATACTAGTATTATTATCATTATCATCATTTTCATAGTTGGCTCCTAAACGGATTCTTTTATATTGAAATATTTCAAAACTACCTTTTCTCTTCTTATTGTTGCTATTGTTTTCGTTGATAAATACTTCATCATCACCCAATTCTTCGTCATCGTCATCATCATCATCATCATCATCATCATCATCGTCATCGTCATCGTCATCGTCAACGTCATCATCCGAGTTTTCTTCTTCTCTTTCATCTTCCTTATTATTGATAGTGGTAGTACTATCCTCAGAAAAATAAGTTTCCCGTGATGTATAATTATCCTTTATAATAAAGTTAGCATTATCACTATCATCGTCGACAAATACTTCGTCGTCGTCAGAATCTTTTTTTATTTCATCATCTTCATCTTCCTTATTATTGATAGTGGTAGTATTATCCTCAGAAAAATAAGTTTCCTGTGATGTATAATTATCCTTTATAATAAAGTTAGCATTATCACTATCATCGTCGACAAATACTTCGTCGTCGTCAGAGTCTTTTTTTATTTCATCATCTTCATCTTCCTTATTATTGATAGTGGTAGTATTATCCTCAGAAAAATTAGTTTCCGGTGATGTATAATTATCCTTTATAATAAAGTTAGCATTATCATGATCAAATTCTTTGGTGATGGGGATATAATCATCGGAAAAACTGTTTTTTTGTGGTGCGTGATCATTAAACTCTTTTTCGTTTTCTTTCTTCTCTGTATCATTACTAAAGTCATTATACGTGGCTTCTCCTCCCCGCTTATATGAAATAAAAGTTTTGCTATTTTCAATGATATAACTAGTATTATTGTCGTTGTTATTTTTTTCGTTGTCTCTGCAACCAATTTCTTTATCAAAATATTTTTCCGTTATTTGGTCATCACTGGAATTTTCATTGATAAATATTTTATCGTCCATCTTATCATCATGAAGTTCCTCCTTTTCTTGAACAATTCCTTCTTCTTCTTCTTTTTTTTCTTTGGTATAGTTATCATTACTTTTTTGCATGACCGAGTTCAATAAAAAAACACTTGTTAATTTAAGGTTATAATTTTCCTTACTAATTTTTTTTATTATTCTTAATATCAAATTGATCATCATTATCATTAATAACATTATTATATCCCATTTTGTTATTATTGTTGTTAATTTTTTTCTAGATTTTTTATTATTTCCTTATCAGAGAGGAAATCTTTGTTTTATTACAATTTTCCAGAAGATAATTAACATTATTATCAACTTTCATTTGGGGGTGTCCTGTAAAGAGAACATTATTATCCGAGTATTTTTCGCTTAAAAAATCAAGTATCGTAGAATCCTGGTGGTTATCTTTATTAGATATAGCCATTTGCTTAAATAACATATCGGTAATAAAATGAAAACCTATATTAAACAACGAACAAAATACCATATTAATAATCAAATCTTTATTATCTCTGGGTGTTAATTCGTCTGTTAAAGTGTTTGTAGATTTCTTATTATTTAATAATTCAGCAAGTTTAGTTAATTTTTCCAAATTTTGGTCCCTCAAAACTGATACTTTATGCAACATAGCTTTCATATTGCAGTTTATATGTCCAATTGCTTGAATCATCTGTGGGTATTTTGAGTTTGATATTGGAACATTCTGAACCTTATCAAAAACTTCCCGTAAAGTCTGAAAAACAAATGTTGTTATATTAAAATCATCATCGGCAATATATTTTTTCAGTAAAAGTATTTTCTTTGTGTTGTTGAAAATATCAACATTTGATAAAGAGTCTATGTTATTGCAATCAAAAATGCGTTTTGTTATATTTTTCAAAGTAGAATTTTCTGTAGATTCATCGTTTAAAATTTTTTTCAATAATTCTTGAAATATGATACGAGTTAGTTTTGCTTCAGATTCAACACCACCTTCTAAACTATTATTGAATAGATTATATTTTTCCATAGATTATTTTTTAATTCGTTTAGAAAATGTATAATAACTCAATACTTTCCTTTGTCGCCGATAATAATAAATAAAAAAAATTAACGATAATATATATACTTGTATTTAAACGTTTAAAAGTTTTTGCTAATTTATGTTTAAGGTGTGACCAAAAAGTTTTATAAGTTGTTAATTAAATTTTTATATAATAATAATAAAATTTAAAGAGGAAACCCACAATAACCAGGTAATCAGTATTTTAGTTATCTAACATAAACTTAATATATATAAATATATATATGTACTTTATATATGCTATTATTTTGAAAATAACCAAAATATCATTAAAATGTCCGTAAACTATTCGAATTATCAGTAGAATACTTTGATATGTAATCATGGATACTGGGTCCTGTACAATCTTTCCGTCGAATATGTCCCAGGTAATCAAAATCAGATTCTTCGCCAAACATATTAATTACATCATCGGACGGTTTATTTTTTAGGGGCATATTAGTCACCATTTCTCCTCTAGTATGCATTGTAAAATTATCATCATCATCATCCTCATCATCATTTTGACCGTGTGTTATCATTGCCTTGGTTGTCTTTTTAGAACACATACCAGGTGCTTCTAAATATTGAGCATTTTTATTTTTGGTTAATCGGTTGTACAAATTTTGAATATAAACTACAGAGTTTTTTAGAACTAGGGGCTCTCCATTGCATATATTTGTTAACGTAACAAAACCTAGGTTTTTTACGTAAACGATGTTTGGAATAGAATTGTCTATTATTGGTCTTTCCCCATTTTTTACTGAAAAATCTAAAGTATATTGTTTTTTATTATTTTTTGCATTTAATACTAATTGTGGATAAAATTTCCTAGCAACGTCAAAGGCAAATTCATGATCCTTAAACTCAACCTTTTCATTCAAATCATCATTAAATTCACAGAAGTAATTAACAAATATATCAGCTGAATTTTTCAATTTATTGTGTATGTTATTAAACATATTAGAATGTTTATTTATAAATTCGATATATTTTTCTTTTTCTTTTTGAAAAATTTTACTTTTGTGGTACTTATTACTACTAACTTGTTCATCTACAATTTTCACATTATTATATATATTACCAATAGTACTTGGTGTTAATTTAGCCCTAAGAACATTTCCATTGTGTTTCTAATTTGTATTTGAAGCAGTAGAAATTAATTTATCATTTATATGTGATTCATCCATAAGCTTTATGAGAAAATTATATGCAGAACAATCACTAGGTTGATTCAAAGAATTAGAAACCATAATTGCATTTCCATGCTTGTTTACAAACAAAATATTCGATGGAGCTAAAAGGCACTGCCCATTAAAGGGAGGAATTTCCATTAAATTTTCTTGGTGTACTTCATTAAGAAAAGCTAAACTTACAATATCATGTAATGTGTGGCACAATAACCTGTTATTAGAAAGAAAGTGTGGCTTTTTGTTTAAATATTTTAAGGTGTTGTTGCTTTTATCCTCATTAATGGTCATTATACTCCTTTCGTGGTTTTTATCTGACTGTCCTTGAATATTCATCATGGTTCGAATGAACGAAATAAGTACGGGATTTAAATCGAATATTCTTATACAAATATCTCTTGGATCTTGAGGATTATCTCGCGGTAAAACATATTTCAAAGGTTCTCCGTTCTGGAAAATATTATCAATATAAAAATTATCATCACTATCAACTGATTTTATATATAAATTATAAGGATTGTTATTATCATCATCATTATTATCATCATCACTACTACTGCTACTATAAGAATTAGTTTTAAATGGTCCAAGATTTGTTTTCCTTTTATGTTTGCGTTTAGAACTACTACTACTACTACTACTACTACTACTGGTATTATCAACATCACTTTCGGCATCAGATTTGTTGTTATATTCATCTAAAAACTTTTTTAATTCTGGTATTATTCCAATATTGTTATTCTCTATTTTACTATTTTTATTTTTGGTGGGTAATTTTTCTTTTATTTAAATCTCTTATATTAACGTTTTTATCTATTACATAATATCCACATCCTAATGTATTATTTCTGGCTAAAAACCTTGAAATAACTTTTCCATTTGATATTTGTTCTTCGCTAGAATTTATCATACAGACTTTAACTCCATTACATATTCTATTATGATTCATTGCTAATATTTGCTTTAAGATTTTACTATTTGGAAATATTAAAACCCCGGGAGGAAATGCAATGCTTTCAGAAAAACCAGTGTTCTCTGATAGATACAATTTAGAGTTTATTCGAAAAAAGGATCGACCATGTATAAATGGACCCATATTAAACTTTTCATACCCATGCCTCGTTGGATTCATATTACAGGATGTATGTTGAAGTGGTTTTTCAATATTTTCATATAGCAAACCAAGTTTTAGATAAGTACAAGGCGCACAAAAGCTTTCAAATACCCTTTCATGACGCTCATTTAATTTTCTATTTAAATGATCTGTATATATTTGATTAATTTGAATTGTTATATCAAATTCTATACCATTATAAAAAATTTCAAATAGTAAATGACTAAAAATACACTCTTCGCTAAGCGAATCTATCGTTTTTTCCAAGTCTTGTGTTAAACTTTTTAATTCGGGAGCAGATAAATTCTCTATTAATGTATTCAAAACTTCTTCGTTCATTTTTTCTTTTTGTGGATTTTTTCCATTACCGTAATTTGTAGGTAGATTATTAGGATTTAGAAAAGGTTGTTGTTGTTGTTGTTGTTGTTGTTGTTGTTGGTAATAATTATTAGTATTACCTTGTGCTTGTGCTTGTGCTTGTGCTTGTGCTTGTGCTTGTGCTTGCGGAATTACAGTAGCAGCAAAAGGAATAGATGATTGTGGTATCAGAACCGGATTGTTATTGACGGTGGTGGTGGTGTTGTTGTTATTAAATGGTGATATCTGATGTTGTGGTGGTTGTTGAAGTTGAGTATATTGATATGGACTTTGATTATTTATTCCATAATTATCTTTACTATTATATGTTGTTGTATTCATATTTTTTAGATATAATAAAATAACACATTTGCTGCTTATATTTCAACTTGAGAAATGAAACTATATAATACCTTTTGATAATATTTATCCTACTCGTTTCCATTTGAATGAATTATATTTAAAAAATATCGGTATAATTGCCTGAACTTATTTTGAATTTGAATTGCGCGTGTAATTTTATGTTGTAAATGTTTTCTATATTTAGATAATCTACTTTCATAATCAATAATAGATTCAATTATTAATTTTACCGCTCAAAGATGAGGATAAAAATTTTCTGATACAATTAAGGTATTTGAGGGATATTTAGATCGATTAAAAGATTTGAAAAATTGCATATTTTTTATAGGGAGTATAGGAGTTTTATAGTAAGGAGAATAATTTATACTATATGCTATATGTTTGACCGGCTTCAATATTGTCTCATAAAATTTCTTATAGTATATTAAGAAATTTTGGTAGTATATAAGTATACTATATAATTTTATTCTTGTTTGGTTAAATGAGGCCTTGAATCATATAATCGATATTATTATTATTATTATTATTATTATTATTATTATTATTATTATTATTATTATTATTATTATTATTATTATTATTATTATTATTATTTTGGGCCATCATGACGTTTTTTAATTTTAGGTTGGAATTTTTTTTCATATATATATATTAAGTGATATAAAAAGGGCTATAAACATGAACAAAACTTAACTTTACATGTCAAAATAGGAGAGCTGTTTCTTTGGATAGTCTTATTATTGCATTTTCTCATATATATATTGTATTTATATCCTTTATAGTTAGCTGTTCTGCTGTATTTTGTGTTGTTACAATTTATAATGATCAACCAAAATAATCTAAAAAAAATTTATTTTATTTTACAATTTTTGGTATTTATACAATAACTTAAGATTAGTTTCTGTTATCTATTTAAGATCTAAATATATATAAATATTGAATATCGATAATACTTATTGTAACAAATTCAAAAGTTTGTATACGGATATAATAGAAATTAGAGATCTATCCAATTATATGAATCTTCCAATCTTTGATTATATAGTTTATTTTAATGAAATAGTCATTCCTTGGGAAATGAAGAGTAATGTAAATTTATCAAAATTAACAGCTAGTCAAATTGATCGATTATACTTTATTGATTTCGATCTAAACTACCTAAACGACAATAATGACGTACGGTACAAAGAGACTAATTACATATTGTCTTTCCGGTCAAAATATATTGATAATTTAAACCTTTATATAAGTTTGAATGTTAATACTATTGAAAATGTTTTAAGTCATGATTATCCGCTCATATGTGGTAAAATGTTTATAACACCCCAATTTTATACATTTGCTAATCTTTTTTCGTCAAATAATAATAATAGTTATTGTTGGAATTGGGAAATTCACCAAAATACAAATACAATTTATGAATTCCTGGATGAAAATGAACGAGAGTTGTTTAAAAGGCCCCAAACGTTAGAATATCTATGTCTTCTTCAACTGTCACACGAAAATATTTGGCTTTTACCGAAAAATTTAAAAGAAAATATCAATAGATTAATTCAAATTAACCATATAATTGAAAATTTTAATACTAGCAAATGTAAAAACACGATGGATTTTGTTGTATTTTAATAATGATATTTATTACAATTTAGTATTTAAAATATATGTCATTTATGCAATTTCTTAAAATATATATATATATATATATATATATATATATATATATATATATGTATATATATATATATATATATATATATATATATATATATATATATATATATATATATATATATATATGTGTGTGTGTGTGTGTGTGTTTTATTATACATCATTTAATAGTTTTTCTTCATCTATTTATTAATTAACACACTTCAAATAATTTTTTGGAGTGCCCGTATAATGTTAATTATATAACTATTGTTTGGTTTATATTTATCTGGGCGTTCCCTAATAATATTAGAAATTTCGTTTGATGATAAAGAAGCATCTAATTTTACTTCGTAAATATTTTTATCGATCATCTTTATGGCCTGATTTTTTGGTTGTAAAGAACTACATAAAGAAATCCCTTTACACGTCTCTCCCTGAAAAAATATTAAGTAATCATATAAATAAGAAGCTATGGAATTTCTTAAGTCTTGAATAATTTTCATTCTATCTTCTGCTATAAATGCATTTGTTTGAATATCAATAATAACCATAGGTTTGGGTTTTGGGATGACACAACGATTTTTAGTTTTATATAAATTACATTCAACTAAAAATATGTAATCTTTTAATATATAAACTATATTATCGGGTATACAGTGCTCATAAGATTCACTCATCATTGCATTGTTTATAACAAAATGATAAGCGTAAAATTTTAATGTAGCGGGAATACCATTAAATTTCATGAATATGTTAGATTTTTTTATTGTGGTTTCATTAATTACATGGTGCGGTTTACTCGATGCAGATATGTAGTTATGTAATACATTATTAATTTTTTTTACATTTTCAGAAACAGAAGCATTTAATCTCCGACACATAGCAAAATAAGTCAATATATCAGAAGTTCGTTTATTCACATAACTTTCTTCGTACTCTAAAATAAATGGATAGGATTGTGTATAATTATCGGGTTGTCTTCACTGCAATTTTATGGGACCTGGTTCAATACAAACTGTCTTCACAACAAGGTTTTACATTCTAAAAATGAAGCTAAACCTATGATACTGTTATTATTTGCCAACATAATGAAATAAGGTTCTTTATACACGGGACCCTCATCGTTTATATATAACATCTCACGAGTCAATATATTTCGTACAAAAGTTTCCTTTATATCTCTCATTTTCTTATATTGAATATTATACGTTTTTTTGGATTGATACACAAACGATAATTATCAAATAGGATTTCTATTTCTCGACTATAGAACGTCATACACAAAAGATCATTACACGACCCCTTAAATTTTTTTATTAATAATGGGTGGTTTTCGTTTACATACCTTCTATATTCCTGTTCTTGTGATACCATCATGATTTGTTCATTTCCTCTAACAATCAAATTCATTTTATCTTCTCCATTCATCTCTACCAATATAACATCAAAGGTTAAAATTACTTGTTTTAATAATTTTCTTTCAGTCAATAGTTTTTCATATCCTAATTTTGATACTTTATAAAAATATCCATTATTACATTTCATGGAAAATTTTTGCGCCGCATACGCTGACAATATTTTTATTCCCAGGTCCGTTAATGTATTATTATTACTAAATAAAACAAACCCCAGAATCTCTGGAGTTACCAAGCTAAAGTTGTAAACATATTCTTTCTTCATTGTTATATTTTTGTTTGAAATATAACAAGGTATATATATACATGTACCACAAATATATATTCCTTATTTAAAGTATTTAGTTTTAGATACCCATTCTTGATGTACAAGGAAATAGCATTCAAAAATATGTCCACAAATAAAAGGTGGGATAAATTTACAACTATTACAAAAATGAACTGTATTATAAAGAATTCTATAAGGTAATATTGTGTTAGTTGAGGGGGGGTTAACTAATAGCCTTTCGTTTAACAATGGTGGGGGTGGTTTGGCGGGATATTTATTATGATTGCGAACAACAGGGGGATTTATTATTTTATCATATCTACATACTGGACAAATTTTATTATAAGAAAAGTAACAAGATAAACAAAATGGATGAAACTTGTGACCACACTCTGTTATAAAATACTTTTTCGTGTCATCTAAACAAATTGGACAACTTTCTATTTTTCCTTCTATTTCCCCATTGGTTACCCATTCACTATCTCGTTTATCACTTAAACCCCACAAAGCATGACGGATTGATTCTTCGTTTGGGGACATTGGAAAATCATATATTGTCAGAATGTATTCACATGGAATTATAAACACTGGCCACGTTTCCATATTGGTTGGGCGTTCTGTTGTCCCATCCAAATATGAACCATATATTCGTGTTAAATTGGGAATGAACGATGATGATACTGATTTGATTATTTGTAATCATGTAGCATTGTTATAAAGAAACATCATGTCGGCCGTATTAAATATGCTGGAATTACCAAATAAACTCGTAGGTGAGCTATGAAACAAAGACATTAAAAGTCTGGCAACATCGTTACGTTTTAAGAGTAATGCTAGTTGTAGTGCTGTCAAATTTCCATCGCATTGTCGAATTTCTATATCTGGAAGCAACATAAGCGGATTTCTATCTTGCCAATCTTTCAATATTAATAGTAACTTTTTATTACCCTTTGCTGTAGCAATCCTATGAAATATTGTTTGATTTAATGTGGAAGATTTTAGAAAACAAGAGGCCCCAGCTTTTAATAAAAGTTGGAAATAATTCGTTTTTATAACACAACAGGCAGTCATAATGGGAGTTAGGCCATCTAAACCAGGAACATTAAAATTATTTTTTATATGACTTAGTTTTAATATTTGATAAAAATTACTAACCTCATTTTTAATACAATATTGCAATAAAGTTAATCCTTCCGGTATCACTGGCGTTTTTGGTAACCATGTATGATATTTATTCAATAGTTTCTCAATTCCAATAACTTTATTACTTGAAAATACTGCTAAATGTTTTATAATTCCTGGACTAAAATTCCCATCTTCTAATACGTGGCTGAATAATCTCCAATGCTCGTTCCATATGGCCACCTTAGCCATTTCAAGGGTGGCGGTTGACATTTTGTTCGAATTTAAATACATACACAACCACTTATTTTCAGAAAAATATTCAAAACTATCAACTATATCTTCTTTGTTTTCACAAATAAGAGGTGCCAAATCTCCTTCATGAATAACATTTTCGACCAACATTTCTAACACAGCAGAGCAATGATCAAAATTATTTTGATTTGTTTGGGAAAATATTGTTAACCAGTTAGTAATAACCTGCTCAAAGTTTGCATCTGATAAATGTCCCAAAAAGGCTAAAAAGGATGTCTTTGTTTTTGGATCAATATCTATCTGTGTAGTAACATCTATAAAGCCATGCATTAATGCCCCATTTACTTTCAAAAAATTACAATCACGAGTTCCAGCTAAAATACAAGGCCCTATGACATGAAAAAATCCCTCAATCATCCACTCTAAACAAAATGCTATTGGATTTAAAATTGGCTCATAACATCCGATAATAGTGGGTAATTTTAATTTACGTATTTTATACATTAATCGCTCTATTAGCTTATAACATAAATTGATATTATAAAATACGCGATGGGGATTAATATACCATTCTGTTATGTTAAGTTTGTTTATACGAAACCTAACCTCCCATGAGTGTCTAAAAAAATAATTTTATAATAAACCTTGATAACAATAAGAAAGGTTGTCTAATGTTTTAGCAATAACCAAAGGGGAAAATGTATCAAATAATATCTGAAAATTAATTTTTTGGTCCAAGGAATTTGTATCTATTTGTTCTTTACCAATTTGTTGACAAAAATGATCAATTACTGCGGGCATGAATATATTTGCCATTTCATGTGGCATGATTTTAGCTATAGAAATAAATAACAGAAATATTGGTTTTCCTTCTGTATCTTTCGTGTTGGTGTCTATTGATTCTAGATATTGTTCCCCATTTGTAAATTTACCTCCATCAGTTACTGCCCACGTTGCAATTTGTTCAATAAGAGATAAAATTTGTACTGAACACAAATTTTCGATACATTCAGAACATCCACTTGAAGCGTTCATAATATTATCACAAAATTTAGAATATATAACAAGACGATGGTATTCTGTTGATGGGTACAAACGCGAATCCCATAATCCATATAATTGAGTTTTATTTGACATATTTTCTTTTTTGGTTGATTATTAAAATAGTTGGCCAACTGACCCAAGTGTTTTTTGTATCCACTTTATATATATAATATATATAAAAACATTTTTTGGTTTCAGTTTCTACCATTTTTATGAGCATTATTAACAATATTAATTTATGGGTCATCTTCTTCTGGTTCCTCTTTTTGTAAAATATATTCCATTTCTGCGTGACAAACCAGGTGATAAAAATAAGGGATATATGGAAAAGGTACTATATCAGAATATAACATTTTCATTATTTCTCTTGTATTTCTTATATTAAAAGGCAATATATTCATATTTACTTTATTTGTATATTCTCTGAAAAATTCTTGGAATAAATAAGGAGACATTATATGAATCCCATCCTCCAAAAAAACACCATAAAATAACGTTTTCCAATCATCATCTTTTGAGAGAAGGGAAGGAATCATTAGAGATATATTTAAGTAGGGGTCTTGCCCCATGATTATGTAACTTCTTTTATAATCAATGATGTTATTATTAAATACTAAATATGAATTTATAAAATATTGGTCGGTTTTAAACATGACAGTTATAATACTCGTGTCTCGTTCGTTTTCCTCTAATATATAATAGATTTTGTTAATATTACCATAATTTAAAAAATCCTCCTTGTTTTTGTTTTCTAACATATCTTTTGGTGTATTTATAGGACATATGTAAAATCTGTTTATACCTAATATTACTGTATCGAAGGTTTTTTTTTTCAAATATTTTTTTAAAACGTTCAGTAATATGATGTGGTGTTGTATTGAATTCGTATACATATGATTTTTCTGCCATTTTTAATTAAATTTAAAAAATGTCAACGTATATTGATGGGATATTTTATTCCCCAACGAGACCTAATATGGGTGGTGTTAATAAAATAAATGAATTTATGAATCAAAACGAAAAAATATCCTCATAATAGAAGAAGAGAACAGTTTATTAAACAATAAGAAAAAGGATATAATAAATAGTCTTTTTTCGAATAATATAAATACAATATATTTCACTCACAAACAAGGTAAAAAATTCGATATAATAGGACAATTGAGAATCAACCAAAAAAACAAGGATAATAATTCCCCACGTTATTATTATTTTATAATAAATTATGATAACACCAATAATCTTATAAATTTATATATAATAATCAATCCAAGTGTTTTTGTGGCCTTCGTTTTATCAACTTACAATATATCAGACGCCAAAGATTCAATTTATACATCAGTAGCCATGAGCGGTGAATTGATATATCATCCTAAAGAAATACAGTTCTTTCAAGACAAAATTGTTAATACTCTAACAAATAAAACCCACATTGATTTGGGAAATATAAAATATGATGAAATAATTTCAAATATATCAGAAAATTTTAAAATAGTTATTAAAAGTTATTTGAGGATTAAGTATAAAGGGTTTTGCAAATTGGAATAAATACTTATTATACTCTTCTTCTTCTTCGTCGTCATCATCATAATAATAATGGGAAATTATTCATTAGAAGAAATATATGTCGACGATGAAAAATTCTATAGACTTAAAATAAAACAGTTTCCAAGAAATAATAATAATAATAATAATAATAATAATAATAATAATAATAATAATAATAATAATAATAATAAGAAAAATAATCATTACAAGAACAACAAAACAAATGATTTTTCGTTGGCTACCCAGAATGTAAAAATATTTTACATATGCACAGCAACACGAAAAATGATAATAATAATATTAATAATGATACTAGAAATGTATATTGTCCTTTTCATGAACATTTTAAGACTTTTTATTCAAAATCAGGAAAATTATACAAAAAAAACCACTTGTACATATGTTTCTCCAACAATTGTATTTTACCTAAAAATAAAAACGGAAATTGTGTTATATCTACCATCAAATTTTTAGAATTATATTCCAAATTAAATTTGACTAATATCAATTAATTCACAATAAGGAATGAAAACTACTATTTTTTTCTGAATATAATTTTAATAAACATGGTGAAATCGGTAGTTTGCTCTTTGAATTATGATCTATGTCGGCAATTTTAATATTAGAGTAATTTATGATTTCGATGTCCTTTTCAAATCAACAATTTGTTTTTTCGTTCCACTGTTGTAGTCATAATACTCGTACATAGAATCTAATTGCATAAAAGTTTCTCCATTTTCGGTTATTATTTTTGACATATCATGTGAAGGTGAATATTTCAGCTCAGTTAACAATTTTGTTTCTTTTTCCCGTGAATAGTTATTATCTGTTGGCATGTTTGAGAATTTTTCTGAAACTTTTTCCCTTGTCTACAAAATTCAAAATTAAATTTATTATCGTTTCCGGATTCTGTAGTTTATCAAATGTTTTGTAAAAAATTTTGTTTTTGTATAAATTTTTTAAGTAATCTAATTTTCTGTGACATATTTTTTGAGTATATATGACATCGGTTGAATCATCGTCCTTTTTGTCTAATAAAACAAGAAAGGCTTTTCGAAATTCGTGATCACACATTTCAGATAACTCTTCTTCTTTGGGATGATAAATTAATTTATTATCATTCAAAAAGAAATACAAATCTTGTGGCATAATATGAATCATGAAATCAAGAGTAAATTCATTTTCATTAGAAAACACCGATACATTATAATATGAATGATCAAAATATTGATTTGATATAGGCGATGCAAAATAAAAACCAATAGGAGGATATAATTCATCAAAAAGGTTTTTAAATAAGTGTTTTTGTAATAAATTACAGAAAACTCCTACATAGATTATAAATATAACCCAAAATAATATTTCAGAAATAATCATACTTTGTTTTTTTTTCAATATTAAAAAAAGTTTTCCTTTTGTTGTTATTGTTATCCAAAAAATAACAATAATGATATCAACACTACAACATATAATCATTATTTTCATACCACACCTCGAAATAATAATAATCCTTCTTATAAAAACAAAACAACATTGATAATAACAATAAATAACCAAAAAGTAATAAAGAAAAGAATAATTTTAAAGGACATAGATGAAAATCTTGGTTTATGTATAAAAATTTCTAAAAAAAAACAATAAACAATTATTTCTAGAAGACGAATTATACAACTTGGAAAAATACCTGAATTGTAACTATATTAATAATTTCATTGTTATAATTTTTCTAGATCCTAAAACGTGGTTAGATGATTATATGTTATTCCTGTCCCTTTTAGAAATTTTTAGAAAACAAGAAAATAATACTAATTCGAAACTTTTTTTCCTGTCCTTTATCATTTCCAATAATTCTCTTCATTCTAAATATTCTGTAACCGAACAACACAGGCAGAGGCTATTTGAGTTAAGTCGTCTAAATTCGGATACTTATTCTAACATTTCTTATGCAAAATGTTCTTTTAACGCAAATCTAATAGATGAAATAATAAATAATATTAATATTCAATGTAATACTTCGCTATCATTCGGGTGTATTAACTTTTCTAATTTAATGTTTACACGTGCTAATGATGATATTAATGAAATCGACAATGATAATATTTTATTGTGTTTTCATGAAAATCATGAAATATCTACCGAAAGGATTATTTTTTAAGAGATACTTTTTTTTCATCAAACATTTGATTATTATGGGTATAACTTTGTGATCCACCCGTATAACAAAATCATTTTTATTTTGTATTATCAACCTTTTCACCTCTTTCAAACCATTCAATTCTTTTGTCGCTATTGGATGTTTTTTTAACAAATATTGGTAAATTGTAATCTCGGAACACGACCCGAACGATCCACGTTCAAATTCGTTTTTCAATTCGTCTTTTTCATCGTCTAAATTGACCGCATTATAAGGTGGAGGTATTTTACCCTTATCATAAATTTCTTGTGTGGTGATGAAAACACCAATTATACTTTTTACGTCTTGGTAAATATCTTCTTTATAAATTTCTTTTAAAAATATATTAATAAATCCATAAACACTCATCATGATATAATTGCCAAATGAGTCAACTTCAGGGAAAATAGTGTATTCTTTCAAATTTATCACATCAGTTATACAATAAATAATAATACTTTCAAATTTATGGCCATGTTTTTTTATATTATATGTCATCCGTGAGGCCAAGTCTTTGGGATTTAACATATAATAGGTAATACTATCATAATCATCTTTGTTTTCTTCTTCTTGTAAACATTTTTTTTTAAAAAGGAATGCATAATATGTTGCCATTTTTTAGTATAACAAAAAAGGTACCCAATTTACAAATTTAATGTAAATTTATTTTCCTGGTAATTTAAAAGATATTTATATATATAAGCCGTTTATTTTTAAACGGCTTTACATGAAATTGGTATTACGTCTAATAGTTTTTCATAAGATATAATTCAAAATGAGTTGTAAAATAAGCAAATTGCGGCAATTTTTTGAAAATGGTGATAATAAAAATAGGTTCCTCCAAGAATGGAATAGGCCAGCAGCACCATTATCAACTCCCAATACAAATAAATTGTGTTTTCAGCAGATGGATATTGATTATTATATTGGTTATCCGGTAAGAAAAAAGGAATGTGGTGGTTATAATATGCAGCAGCAGCAGCAGGTACCCATAATAAGATTATTTGGATTAAATGATATAGGGAATACTATTTGTTGTAATGTATTTGGATTTTTTTCCTTATATATATGTTTCTGTGAATTTATTAGATTCACAAAAACAAGTTTCATATTCAGACCAAATAAAAAGGGCTCTGAATCGAAAAATCTACTTGAATGAAACAAAAGATCAAATTAAATTAAAGGAATACGTATTAAGTGTAGATGGGGTGTTTAAACAAAGTATATATGGATATCAAGAAAAAAAATCATCGTCATTATTGTGTTTTTTTAAAGTTACCAAAATTAATATCTATAGCTAAGATTATTCTTGAAAATGGGTTAGTGATAGATAAACATCCCACTCACTTTCGGGTTTACGAATCAAATGTTGATTTTACACTTAGATTTATGACAGATGCTCAGATGCCTGGTTGTTGTTGGATCGAGTTACTAATTGGTGAGTGGGAAATAAAAAATAATGAGACAAATTTTAAAAATACTACTTGTCAATTAGAGGTTAACGTTTTTGAGTGAGAAAAAATAATTATTTATGAACCCGAAGGAGAATGGGCGTCTATTGCCCCACTCAGAATATTATCTTTTGATATTGAGTGTGGGGGAAGACGGGGAATATTTCCAGAACCCGAAATAGATCCGGTCATACAAATTGGAAATGTTGTTACGCGGCACGGAGAGACTGAGCCATTCATAAGTGTTGTTTTTACTTTGAATAGTTGTGCTCCCAGTGTGGGCTCTAAAATTTTTTCATTTCAGGAAGAAAAAGAAATGTTAGAAAATTGGTCAAAATTCCTATTGTTTATTGACCCCGATATCATTACTGGATATAATATTAATAATTTTGATTTACCATATTTACTTAACCGCGTCAAGCATTTAAACTTGCCAGTATTTGCTCATTTAGGAGGGGTAAAAGGAATAAAATCTACAATATTAGATACCATAACCCAAAACAAACAGATAGGAAAAAGAAATAACAAAACCATTAACATAGATGGACGGTGTTTAATGGACCTTTTAACAATAATACTAAAAGAACACAAACTTCGGTCATATACTTTAAATTCTGTATCTTATCATTTTCTTAACGAACAAAAAGAAGATGTTCATCATTCTATAATTTCTGAATTACAAAATGGTAATGATCAGACTAGAAAAAGACTGGCAGAATATTGTTTAAAAGATTCTATTCTCCCTTTAAAATTATTAAATAAATTGATGTGTGTAGTCAATTATATAGAAATGGCACGCGTAACGGGCATTCCTTTATCATATGTTATAAATAGAGGACAACAGATTAAAATTTTTTCCCAAATACTAAGAAAAGCCAAAGAACAGAATTTAGTATTACCGGTGATTGATAAAAAGGAGAGTTTTGAATATGAAGGAGCTACAGTTATTGAACCAAAAAGAGGATATTATAACGTTCCAATCGTTACTTTAGACTTTGTATCATTATATCCATCGATAATGATAGCACATAATCTGTGTTATACAACCTTTATTGATGAAAGATATATTAATCAAATGACTGGAAACTGACGATTATATCATTACACCTTCTAATAATTATTTTGTAAAATGTCATAAGCGCAAGGGATTAATTCCAGAGATTTTAGAATCCTTTTTAATTGCTCGTAAGAAGGCGAAAAATGCATTAAAAAACGAAGTAGATCCATGGAAAAAAAAAGTCTTTGATGTTAGACAACTGGCATATAAAATATTGGCTAATTCTGTTTATGGTTTTACGGGCGCGCAAATTGGTAAATTGCCGTGTTTAGATATATCACAAAGTGTTACGGCGTTTGGAAGAACGATGATTTCCCTTACCAAAAACTAGATTGAAGAAAAATATAACAATGCTATAGTTATATATGGTGATACCGATTCTGTTATGATTAATTTTGGAGTTGAAACTTTAGAAGAGGCCATAAATTTGGGCAAGGAGGCGGCGAATCATGTGACTCAGACTTTTATCAAGCCAATCAAACTTGATTTTGATAAAATATATTTCCCTTACTTGCTTATTAATAAAAAAAGATATGCTGGTCTTTATTATGCAAATGCTAATACTTATGATAAAATAGATTGCAAGGGGCTAGAAACAATTCCTAGAGACAATTGCTCACTCGTGGCTAAGGTCATAAATACTTGTCTGAAAAAATCTTAATTGATAGAAACCCAATAGAAGCCCTTAATTTTGTCAAACAAACCATATCAAAATTACTTTGTAATGAGATTGACATCTCTCAATTAGTTATTAAAAAGGAATTAACAAAAAAAGCAGAAGAATATAAAGGAAAGCAAATTCACAATGAACTAGCCATCAAATTAAGAAAAAGAGATGCCGGTAGTGCTCCAAAACTTGGCGATAGAATTCTATACGCTATTATATGTGGATTAAAAAAAGTCCTATTTATGAAAGGGCTGAAGATCCAATATATGTATTAGAAAATAATATTCCATTAGATTATGATTATTATTTAAAACATCAATTAAGTAAGCCACTTATTAGAATATTTGAACCTTTTCACGGTGATAAAACTGAATCTTATATATTAATAAGAGAGCATACACAAAAAAAGAGTTTACTAATAAGTAAAGTAGGACCATTAAGTCAATTTTTTCAAATACATCCAACTTGTATGAATTGTAAAATTCCTTTATTAAAAAGAAAAATATTACCCGATGATGTAGAATATAACGCTTTATGTAATAATTGTAAAGTACACGAAACAGATTTGTATACACACCACATTGAAAAATTAGCTACACTCGAAAAAAAAATTCAAACAATTTTGGACTGAATGTCAAAGGTGTCAAGGATCATTAATTACAGAAGTTATATGCAGTATTCGTGACTTTCCTATTTTTTATATGCGTAAAAAGACAGAAATAGATTTTTTGGTCAAAAAAAATTATCGATCGTTTAGGCTTGCCACAATAGGTTATAAATATTATTATTATTTCACAAAAATATTTCATATAAATGGTAATACTCTTGGTATTATATAGTCATATTACTACACACCTAGAAGAAATAATTATAATGGAGGAAAATATTTTAAAAGTCAGCTTTAAGTTAATTTCAGACAATGCTAAATGTCCTACTAAAGGATCAACGGGGACGGCTTGTTATGACTTATATAGTGCTCAAAATGAAAATATTCCTGTCGGTCAACGAATTGCCATTGATACTGGTATATGTATGAAATTTCCTTCCAAAATACACAGAGAGATTAATATAGGTCTGGTATATCTCTGAATAATTATGTAGATGTTGTTGCAGGAATGATAGATTCGGATTATACTGGATCTATAAAAGTGGTGTTGCATAATTCTCATCCAAATAATTCTTTTGAAATAAATATTGGGGATAGAATTGCACAAATAAAATTTTTTTCGGGAATTGATATCTGTTTAGTTGAAAGCAATCTTCTAGGGGCAATAAAGGATTTGGATCTTCTGGTAAATAAATAAAAAAAAATAATGTCTTTCTGGTAGTTTTATATTTGATTTAATCAATCAATTAAGTATATAATTAATAATGAATAAAAGTATACTGAATTCTTTAACTTTTTTATATACATATACCATTGAAATAGAATTAGTTATCAATGAGTATCATGAAAAAATTAGGCAAAATAAAAACAAAAACATTGGAAAATAAATTAAGAGGTTATCTAGAAGGTGAATTGCTGAATCAAAATCTTATTGATGTTGATAAATTATCAATTACTCCAAAAGATTTTGCCCATATTTTTGCAAATGAGTGTAAAAATATTAATGATAATTCACGCCTTTCCTCCATTATTCAATCATGCATTCATAGAATAATAGAAAACAATATTAAAAAATCAGTTTACATAAAAAAGTAATGGATATCACAAATGAAAAAAAAAATGAAGATGAAGAGTCAAAAAAAATTAATGATATTCTTACAGAGAAAGATTATTATAAAAATCAAGCTTACGGTAATGATATTAATAGTGGGTTAAAATTATCCGAATATGAGTACCAGTTATTAAACGAAAAATTTAGTAAAGAAGAAAATGAATCACTATCAATGCAAAATTATATACAAATGATTTTACCCAAATGGGGGGATGATAATAAAATACAGAGAAAATTTTGTACAAAAATATGTTGTTTGGATTAAGTTTTAATAACTTTTATTTTATTATGAGGTGCTTCCCCCCAACCACCACTTAGTCTTAAGACGAGATGTATGGTGCTTTCTTTTTGAATGTTGTAATCAGAAAGTGTCCGATTGTCTTCTAATTGTTTGCCTGCAAATATAAGGCGTTGTTGGTCTGCTGGAATGCCTTCTTTATCTTGAATTTTATACTTAATATTTTCTATAGTATCAGACTGGTTTGCATCTATTGTTATAGTTTTTCCTGTTAAGGTTTTTATAAAAACCTGCATGATGAGAATTGTATTAACCACAAGAAATATACGTAATTAATAATTAAGACAAGAAGGCTACTTTTATCTTATATTTTTAAGTAAAATAAAAAACTAGATATATGAAATATTATAAAATTGTTTTATTCTTTATAATTATTATGCTTATCATAACGTGGATTATTTTAATATCAAACTTTAAAAATCTTTTTAATATATATGAAAAATCCAAAAAAATATTAGAGAGAAACAATAAATTAATCATGCACCCCCCTCCATTTATTCCTCTCGTAATATCAGAATAACAATAATAAAGCAAATGTTTTTATTCGGTATCTTATGAATAATGAACATTTATTTCAATGTGTGTAAATTGAAAAATATCACGAAGAATAATTTTAACGTCTGACCAGCTTAAACCATCTATTCCACACCCAATACGGGGCATCGCTATTTTAGATATATTATTTTCAAATGCATGATTTTTCATGGACAACAAAGAACGAGACAAGTTCATATATGTAGGTTTTTCCCAGTAATTTTCTTTGGTTACTAAATAGTAAATGAATCGTTCATTTTCATCTAAAATGGCTACATTACCCACACTACAATTTTGATTTTTAAACATTATCGAATTTTTTCTTAAAAGTTAAAGCAATTCCACCCCCCATGTAAAAATCCCGGGAAACGCAATGCGCCAATGATACATTTTTTTGGACACGTAAACAAATCTCCATGGATTTCTTTTATTTCATACATTATGTAAGTGTTATCAACAATAATATTATCGATATTAATAGAAATTATTATTATATATATATATATATATATATATATATATATATATATATATATATATATATATATATATATATATATATATATATATATATATATATATATATATATATATATATATATATATATATATATATATATATATATATTATATATATATATATATATATATATATATATATATATATATATATATATATATATATATATATATATATATATATATATATATATATATTCTATAATTGTTACCAACATAAAATTATTTTCCAAGTAATTGTGTTTAAGTAACAAATATTATAAATTTGGCTATAAATAAGAAAAAGAGTGTAGTGATTATAAACATCTAAGTTTGTTTGTTAAATTAATACCGTTATATTAATTTGCGGGTTTTTAATAATGTATAGAGGTGTTAGTTGATTAATTACTTAATCTTCTACTTTGTAAGTAAGAAAAATCGAAGGAACGTATACAATTTGATTTTTATCCATCATTTCTTTTTTATAATCGGGCGGTAAGGCGATAATAGAATTATCGGGATACTCTTCTTGCTTATAACCCCTTAACTGTAATTTTACAATTTCTCCTGGTTTTGATAAAATAGTAGCTCCGTAATATTGACGATAAACTGCTCCCAATGGATTTAAAAAGACTTTTCCCGTCCAGGGTGTGTTGTTATTATGAAATGTATAAACTATAGGACGCCCAAGTACTGCATTATTAAAAAAACGATTATTAGTTGTTTCATACTAGTGTTAGGTTTCAAATCCTCTTCCCATTGCTAATCTAAGGGCAGATATTGGATGGGTTAACTCTTTTTGAGTATATTGATTAACTAAAAATTTCTTATAATCGACTGGCCATTTTTTATGTGGGTGATGCATATGACGGATTGGAAATTCTCTTGATGGTTTGATAACTCTATTTAACCAATCATGATTGTTTGCTTTTTTCAAAGAATGTTGCTTTACTAAAATTTCTTTTTTGTTGGGAAAAATAATATTAAATGGATTTTCTATTTCTTTATAAGAATGTACTTGTATGGGCTTAAAATTATTATTCAGTGTATAATATGCAATATCTGTTATATGAAATGAAGTTGGGCTATTTTTTCCAATTTGAATACACATATTTGACACTTCTTCTTCGTCTTTTTCTTCCTTTTTTTGAGCTCTTGTGGTTATCTAATATCCCTTCAACAAAGCCATTATGAAAATCACAAACACAACCATAACCTGGTACATATTTATTGTTTGGGCGGTTATATAAATGAGGATTTAATGCATCATATTTGCATGGATCTTTGAAATAATTTTCATTTTTTGTTACTATAATTTCATTTTCTTCTACCTCACTATAAATTTCTTTACACAAAGGAAATGTTGCGTTAACAACGGGTACTTGAGTTTCCGGAGAAATACAATGAGTACAGATGCCATCAATAAAAGGATAAAAGGATGATATATTTTCATTAAGAATATTAGTTCTATGTGCAACTTTAATACATTTATTTTCCTTAATCATTTTTTGTTGAGGTTCATCGCACATTTCTCCTCCAAATATTCTGGAGCATAACAAAAACAAGACCAGTTATTACTAGTTTTTATATCAAATAATAATTTCCCAAATCCACAGTAACCGAATCCACCAAATTTATTATGATAAGGTATTTCTTTACTATTGGGTAATAAATATTTTTGATTAATTTTAGGAAATAATAATAAACTATGAGATGTTTTATCATATATAGGAAATTTTATGTCTAAACATTCTTCATTATTATCAAGAAAAAGTGATGATGATGATTTTTTTGAAATATTTTCTTTTCGGAACAAGTGAAAAAAGGAGGATTAATTTCTTTTTCGTTCTCGTGTTCGTGTTCATTTTCTATATCCCAAGAAGGCATTTTGTTTGTTGTTGCGGTGTATGGTAATACATTATATATTTCCACTCCCTCATCTTCTTTTTGTAATATTTGTTGACTATTGTTTTTATCTAAATAAAGCAGTGATATCTGATTTTTATTAGTAAAATTTGAAAATATGATATGAAGAATGATAATAATTACCAAGAGTATAATCAAATGTATTATTATTGTCGTTGTTTTTGTTCTCGTTTTATGTTTAATTATCATTTTTTATAAAGAAAGAATAAGATAAATGATATATGATAGTGGAATAAACAACCAGTTTAAATATCATCAACAATTTGAAATATTTTCTATATGTTTTATTTTTATATGATTTTAAAAAAGGACAAGAAAATTTGGAAAAATAGTTTTAAATTTTTATTTCGTGGAATAAAAAGTAAATGGTTATTTATATTTATACTGTCGTAACCTTTGTTTGTCTATAAGAAATAATAAATGTAATTAAAAAATGTTCCATAATTCACCAACATTCCATCCATCATTTGAATATCCATTACCCACACACAATGATATCATACAAGGTTTATTAAACACCGATGGAATTCTTTGTGTAAAATGTTTGAAAAATTAAGGTCTCGTAAAGGTACCAAATATTTCAAAAATATAATTATTCAAAATGTTCCTTGGGGAGATATTACCCCAAAACCATTAAATTTTCCAGATGAATTTAGAAAAAAATATCCCTTTCATTTTGTAGCAGAGTTTACTACATTGGGCTGTAATATGCTCAAGTGTTATAAACACGATTATAAAAAACCATGTCTCGAATCGTATATTATTAATGACAATATACCAACATGTAGTGAAGCCTGCTATAAAATTTACGAGGAATTTAATGATTTTCTCGCAGAAAACCTTAAATTAACTAAAACAATCAAGGATTCTTCTTTAGATGCTATTAATAAAAGACCAGAAAAGTTTTTTGAAACATTTTCCATAGAGAAACATTACCCTGATGGTAGTGGTATTGAAAAGTGTTATTGTGGTATGCAATTGACAAATCTAAAAAGATTTGCTATATTACCATCATCAAGGTGGATAATAAATGATGATAATACAGATAAAAAAGAGAAGGATTTGTTATCTTCTAATTTATCATCCCCATCTTCATCTTTTTAACCAAAGAAAGTTATTTAAAGCTTTGTGCCAATGATCCAGCCAAGGTGTGTGATATGTCTGGATTGGTGGATGCTCCACCTTTGTCGTGGGATGTGCATTACCAAAATATAAAATATAACCAAGAATATTGTCAAAGATTTCGTAAAGATTATAATGCTGAAACGGATACCTGTGAAAAATCGTCGCAGAGGAAAGTTTTAGGATTCGTATTTGGGGATGCAGTTATGAATCAATTGTCTGATTCAGATATAGTTCAGTTATCTACAATACCTATTACATATATTATTAAATCTGCCATAACAGATGATAACGATAACGAATTTTCCCTAAACCCCGGTTACACTGAAAAAAAATCAACAAAAAAAGATTGAGCTGGGATTTTTTACCAACAAAGCAGATAAAATAATCAAAAGACTCGAAAATGTAACCCTCATAAAGCCCCAAAACGAAAGAGATGTGGGTGGTTTAATGGTAGGCCATTATAAAGGTATTATAACATCAAAGGTGGGGGAAGATGTTGGGAATGCTGTATTAGAAATAATACGCTCAATGGGCGAGACTATTTTGATCGAAGAAAGCATTCTTGCGTCCCCCGTTATATTGGCGTTTCTTTTAAAATATTATACCAAGAATTATCTTATGATTACTATAAAAAACATAAACACAATTGGAGTTGGAATGAAAGGATTAATTGAATGTGGTATGCGTTTAACTGCTGTTATTTTAAAAACAATAATTTCAGAAGTATGGATTCAATTAGCTATCAAATCCTTAACAATGTTAAGCTCAGCAGCTAATACATTTTTGTCTTTGGGTGTATTAACAATTATTCCAGAAATTCTTCTCGTACAATATAACGTGGGTGGGTATAATCGCGAATTACCTCGTAATCACTTAGAACTTTACCGCCAGGAAAATGTAGATTCAATTTTAAAACAATTAGCATCAAACAATGAAAAGAAAAAGGGATCATTTTTATCACCACTTTCTTATATTTCTATTACCAATCAACAACAAGACGAAGAAAAATATTCAAGGAATATAATATCTCCCCTCATAACACCAGAATTTATCTATAACATATGTATCATCAACTTTCATACCACATTTCCTGAAAATATTGATGACATTGGAAGAACGGGTATAGATCAGAATGAAGAAATGGCGCTCCTTTTTTAATATATTTCTTTATTAAAAGTAAACAGTTTGGGGCAATACATCAATATTCAAGATTATAATGATTTATCAATAACGGATACAATGTTCACAATCTTTCAAAACGACAACAGTAAAAACAAAATAAATACAATATCACCGGAATCTATTTTAGAAAATAGCACAAATAAGATTAAGGAAGAAATTGAAAAGCTTACTTATGATATTACAAGTTTAGATTTAAGGCAAAAAATTATAAGAAAAAAATTATGATTTGTATTTATTAAAATTAACGGCTTTATTTGCCCTTATTGTTTGCATTTTTATGTATGGATTAATGTGTAATTATTGTCATCAAAATAAATTCAAGATTTTGGGTGGGGTTATTATTACATTTAGCTTTATGGAGTGTTGCGGGGTGTAGTTTTATATATTCAAGCCCCTGATAAACAAACTAAAGTAAGTTAATTCAAACTTTCCAGCGATAAGCATTGATATTTTTTCTGTAAATATCGTACAGCATTCATATTATCCATAGTTATTTCTGGTGAATTAAATTTTGTCATAATTTCATCCTCGGTATCATTTAGATGTGTATAACATATTCTATGTAAGCCGTAAAAGAAATTTTTACTCATTTTCCTTTCTACACTAGCATGATTATTGTAATTTTTGCGTGGGACCAAATAATAGGGACAAGCCCGAGTTTGACATGCATTTGAAAGTAATCCTGATTCTCGAAAATTATTATAAACGGTCACAAACGAATCATTCGTAACATCAATACCCCTTTTTTGTGCCTCGGTTATAATTTGTTGGCACGTCATTGGTTCTACTATTTCGGTGTGTGCGTTTAGATATGCCTTGATCCACGCTTCCTCCATAGTTTTTGTAAAATTTAATTGAAACTGATCGCTAATAATTTTATATAGTTCATTTTTAATATTTTCATAAACAAACGTATAGCTCCGATCAAAATCCTCTATTGGATTCTGCATACGAATACGGGATGATGTGTGTCCCAATTTTCAAATTTAATGTAAATTTATTTTCCTTGTAATTTAAAAGATATTTATATATATAAGCCGTTTATTTTTAAACGGCTTTACATGAAATTGGTATTACGTCTAATAGTTTTTCATAAGATATAATTCAAAATGAGTTGTAAAATAAGCAAATTGCGGCAATTTTTTGAAAATGGTGATAATAAAAATAGGTTCCTCCAAGAATGGAATAGGCCAGCAGCACCATTATCAACTCCCAATACAAATAAATTGTGTTTTCAGCAGATGGATATTGATTATTATATTGGTTATCCGGTAAGAAAAAAGGAATGTGGTGGTTATAATATGCAGCAGCAGCAGCAGGTACCCATAACAAGATTATTTGGATTAAATGATATAGGGAATATTAGTTGTTGTAATATATTTGGATTTTTTTCCTTATATATATGTTTCTGTGAATTTATTAGATTCACAAAAACAAGTTTCATATTCAGACCAAATAAAAAGGGCTCTGAATCGAAAAATCTACTTGAATGAAACAAAAGATCAAATTAAATTAAAGGAATACGTATTAAGTGTAGATGGGGTGTTTAAACAAAGTATATATGGATATCAAGAAAAAAAATCATCGTCATCATTGTGTTTTTTTAAAGTTACCAAAATTAATATCTATAGCTAAGATTATTTGAAAATGGGTTAGTGATAGATAAACATCCCACTCACTTTCGGGTTTACGAATCAAATGTTGATTTTACACTTAGATTTATGACAGATGCTCAGATGCCTGGTTGTTGTTGGATCGAGTTACCTATTGGTGAGTGGGAAATAAAAAATAATGAGACAAATTTTAAAAATACTACTTGTCAATTAGAGGTTAACGTTTTTGAGTGAGAAAAAATAATTATTTATGAACCCGAAGGAGAATGGGCGTCTATTGCCCCACTCAGAATATTATCTTTTGATATTGAGTGTGGGGGAAGACGGGGAATGTTTCCAGAACCCGAAATAGATCCGGTCATACAAATTGGAAATGTTGTTACGCGGCACGGAGAGACTGAGCCATTCATAAGTGTTGTTTTTACTTTGAATAGTTGTGCTCCTATTGTGGGCTCTAAAATTTTTTCATATCAGGAAGAAAAAGAAATGTTAGAAAATTGGTCAAAATTCCTATTGTTTATTGACCCCGATATCATTACTGGATATAATATTAATAATTTTGATTTACCATATTTACTTAACCGCGTCAAGCATTTAAACTTGCCAGTATTTGCTCATTTAGGAAGGGTAAAAGGAATAAAATCTACAATATTAGATACCATAACCCAAAACAAACAAATAGGAAAAAGAAATAACAAAACCATTAACATAGATGGACGGTGTTTAATGGACCTTTTAACAATAATACTAAAAGAACACAAACTTCGGTCATATACTTTAAATTCTGTATCTTATCATTTTCTTAACGAAAAAAAGAAGATGTTCATCATTCTATAATTTCTGAATTACAAAATGGTAATGATCAGACTAGAAAAAGACTGGCAGAATATTGTTTAAAAGATTCTATTCTCCCTTTAAAATTATTAAATAAATTGATGTGTGTAGTCAATTATATAGAAATGGCACGCGTAACGGGCATTCCTTTATCATATGTTATAAATAGAGGACAACAGATTAAAATTTTTTCCCAAATACTAAGAAAAGCCAAAGAACAGAATTTAGTATTACCGGTGTTTGATAAAAAGGAGAGTTTTGAATATGAAGGAGCTACAGTTATTGAACCAAAAAGAGGATATTATAACGTTCCAATCGTTACTTTAGACTTTTTATCATTATATCCATCGATAATGATAGCACCTAATCTGTGTTATACATCCTTTATTGATGAAAGATATATTAATCAAATGACTGGAAACTGACGATTATATCATTACACCTTCTAATAATTATTTTGTAAAATGTCATAAGCGCAAGGGATTAATTCCAGAGATTTTAGAATCCTTTTTAATTGCTCGTAAGAAGGCGAAAAATGCATTAAAAAACGAAGTAGATCCATGGAAAAAAAAAGTCTTTGATGTTAGACAACTGGCATATAAAATATTGGCTAATTCTGTTTATGGTTTTACGGGCGCACAAATTGGTAAATTGCCGTGTTTAGATATATCACAAAGTGTTACGGCGTTTGGAAGATCGATGATTTCCCTTACCAAAAACTAGATTGAAGAAAAATATAACAATGCTATAGTTATATATGGTGATACCGATTCTGTTATGATTAATTTTGGAGTTGAAACTTTAGAAGAGGCCATAAATTTGGGCAAGGAGGCGGCGAATCATGTGACTCAGACTTTTATCAAGCCAATCAAACTTGATTTTGATAAAATATATTTCCCTTACTTGCTTATTAATAAAAAAGATATGCTGGTCTTTATTATACAAATGCTAATACTTATGATAAAATAGATTGCAAGGGGCTAGAAACAATTCGTAGAGACAATTGCTCACTCGTGGCTAAGGTCATAAATACTTGTCTGAAAAAATCTTAATTGATAGAAACCCAATAGAAGCCCTTAATTTTGTCAAACAAACCATATCAAAATTACTTTGTAATGAGATTGACATCTCTCAATTAGTTATTAAAAAGGAATTAACAAAAAAAGCAGAAGAATATAAAGGAAAGCAAATTCACAATGAGCTAGCCATCAAATTAAGAAAAAGAGATGCCGGTAGTGCTCCAAAACTTGGCGATAGAATTCCATACGTTATTATATGTGGATTAAAAAAAGTCCTATTTATGAAAGGGCTGAAGATCCAATATATGTATTAGAAAATAATATTCCATTAGATTATGATTATTATTTAAAACATCAATTAAGTAAGCCACTTATTAGAATATTTGAACCTTTTCTCGGTGATAAAACTGAATCTTATATATTAATAAGAGAGCATACACAAAAAAAAAGTTTAGCTAATAAGTAAAGTAGGACCATTAAGTCAATTTTTTCAAATACATCCAACTTGTATGAATTGTAAAATTCCTTTATTAAAAAGAAAAATATTACCCGATGATGTAGAATATAACGCTTTATGTAATAATTGTAAAGTACACGAAACAGATTTGTATACACACCACATTGAAAAATTAGCTACACTCGAAAAAAAAATTCAAACAATTTTGGACTGAATGTCAAAGGTGTCAAGGATCATTAATTACAGAAGTTATATGCAGTATTCGTGACTGTCCTATTTTTTATATGCGTAAAAAGACAGAAATAGATTTTTTTTGGTAAAAAAAAAATTATCGATCGTTTAGGCTTGCCACAATAGGTTATAAATATTATTATTATTTCCCAAAAATATTTCATATAAATGGTAATATTCTTGGTATTATATAGTCATATTACTACACACCTAGAAGAAATAATTATAATGGAGGAAAATATTTTAAAAGTCAGCTTTAAGTTAATTTCAGACAATGCTAAATGTCCTACTAAAGGATCAACGGGGACGGCTTGTTATGACTTATATAGTGCTCAAAATGAAAATATTCCTGTCGGTCAACGAATTGCCATTGATACTGGTATATGTATGAAATTTCCTTCCAAAATACACAGAGAGATTAAATCTAGGTCTGGTATATCTCTGAATAATTATGTAGATGTTGTTGCAGGAATGATAGATTCGGATTATACTGGATCTATAAAAGTGGTGTTGCATAATTCTCATCCAAATAATTCTTTTGAAATAAATATTGGGGATAGAATTGCACAAATAAAATTTTTTCGGGAATTGATATCTGTTTAGTTGAAAGCAATCTTCTAGGGGCAATAAAGGATTTGGATCTTCTGGTAAATAAATAAAAAAAAATAATGTCTTTCTGGTAGTTTTATATTTGATTTAATCAATCTATTAAGTATATAATTAATAATGAATAAAAGTATTATACTGAATTCTTTAACTTTTTTATATACATATACCATTGAAATAGAATTAGTTATCAATGAGTATCATGAAAAAATTAGGCAAAATAAAAACAAAAACATTGGAAAATAAATTAAGAGGTTATCTAGAAGGTGAATTGCTGAATCAAAATCTTATTGATGTTGATAAATTATCAATTACTCCAAAAGATTTTGCCCATATTTTTGCAAATGAGTGTAAAAATATTAATGATAATTCACGCCTTTCCTCCATTATTCAATCATGCATTCATAGAATAATAGAAAACAATATTAAAAAATCAGTTTACATAAAAAAAGTGATGGATATCACAAATGAAAAAAAAAAATGAAGATGAAGAGTCAAAAAAAATTAATGATATTCTTACAGAGAAAGATTATTATAAAAATCAAGCTTACGGTAATGATATTAATATTGGGTTAAAATTATCCGAATATGAGTACCAGTTATTAAACGAAAAATTTAGTAAAGAAGAAAATGAATCACTATCAAAGTAAAATTATATACAAATGATTTTACCCAAATGGGGGGATGATAATAAAATACAGAGAAAATTTTGTACAAAAATATGTTGTTTGGATTAAGTTTTAATAACTTTTATTTTATTATGAGGTGCTCCCCCCCCCCTTAGTCTTAAGACGAGATGTATGGTGCTTTCTTTTTGAATGTTGTAATCAGAAAGTGTCCGATTGTCTTCTAATTGTTTGCCTGCAAATATAAGGCGTTGTTGGTCTGCTGGAATGCCTTCTTTATCTTGAATTTTATACTTAATATTTTCTATAGTATCAGACTGGTTTGCATCTATTGTTATAGTTTTTCCTGTTAAGGTTTTTATAAAAACATGCATGATGAGAATTGTATTAACCACAAGAAATATACGTAATTAATAATTAAGACAAGAAGGCTACTTTTATCTTATATTTTTTAAGTAAAATAAAAAACTAGATATATGAAATATTATAAAATTGTTTTATTCTTTATAATTATTATGCTTATCATAACGTGGATTATTTTAATATCAAACTTTAAAAATCTTTTTAATATATATGAAAAATCCAAAAAAATATTAGAGAGAAACAATAAATTAATCATGCACCCCCCTCCATTTATTCCTCTCGTAATATCAGAATAACAATAATAAAGCAAATGCTTTTATTCGGTATCTTATGAATAATGAACATTTATTTCAATGTGTGTAAATTGAAAAATATCACGAAGAATAATTTTAACGTCTGACCAGCTTAAACCATCTATTCCACACCCAATACGGGGCATCGCTATTTTAGATATATTATTTTCAAATGCATGATTTTTTATGGACAACAAAGAACGAGACAAGTTCATATATGTAGGTTTTTCCCAGTAATTTTCTTTGGTTACTAAATAGTAAATGAATCGTTCATTTTCATCTAAAAAGGCTACATTACCCACACTACAATTTTGATTTTTAAACATTATCGAATTTTTTCTTAAAAGTTAAAGCAATTCCACCCCCCATGTAAAAATCCCGGGAAACGCAATGCGCCAATGATACATTTTTTTGGACACGTAAACAAATCTCCATGGATTTCTTTTATTTCATACATTATGTAAGTGTTATCAACAATAATATTATCGATATTAATAGAAATTATTAGTTTATATATATATATATATATATATATATATATATATATATATATATATATATATATACATATATATATATATATATATATATATATATATATATATATATATATATATATATATATATATATATATATATATATAAATATATATATATATATATATATATATATATATATATATATATATATATATATATATATATATATATATATATATATATATATATATATATATATATATATATATATATATATTTTATATAATATATATATATATATATATATATATATATATATTTTATATAATATATATATATATATACATATATATTTTCTATAATTGTTACCAACATAAAATTATTTTCCAAGTAATTGTGTTTAAGTAACAAATTATTATAAATTTGGCTATAAATAAGAAAAAGAGTGTAGTGATTATAAACATCTAAGTTTGTTTGTTAAATTAATACCGTTATATTAATTTGCGGGTTTTTAATAATGTATAGAGGTGTTAGTTGATTAATTACTTAATCTTCTACTTTGTAAGTAAGAAAAATCGAAGGAACGTATACAATTTGATTTTTATCCATCATTTCTTTTTTATAATCGGGCGGTAAGGCGATAATAGAATTATCGGGATACTCTTCTTGCTTATAACCCCTTAACTGTAATTTTACAATTTCTCCTGGTTTTGATAAAATAGTAGCTCCGTAATATTGACGATAAACTGCTCCCAATGGATTTAAAAAGACTTTTCCCGTCCAGGGTGTGTTGTTATTATGAAATGTATAAACTATAGGACGCCCAAGTACTGCATTATTCAAAAAACGATTATTAGTTGTTTCATACTAGTGTTTGGTTTCAAATCCTCTTCCCATTGCTAATCTAAGGGCAGATATTGGATGGGTTAACTCTTTTTGAGTATATTGATTAACTAAAAATTTCTTATGAACGACTGGCCATTTTTTATGTGGGTGATGCATATGACGAATTGGAAATTCTCTTGATGGTTTGATAACTCTATTTAACCAATCATGATTGTTTGCTTTTTTCAAAGAATGTTGTTTTACTAAAATTTCTTTTTTGTTGGGAAAAATAATATTAAATGGATTTTCTATTTCTTTCTAAGAATGTACTTGTATGGGCTTAAAATTATTATTCAGTGTATAATATGCAATATCTGTTGTATGAAATGAAGTTGGGCTATTTTTTCCAATTTAAATGCACATATTTGACACTTCTTCTTCGTCTTTTTCTTCCTTTTTTGAGCTCTTGTGGTTTTCTAATATCCCTTCAACAAAGCCATTATGAAAATCACAAACACAACCATAACCTGGTACATATTTATTGTTTGGGCTGTTATATAAATGAGGATTTAATGCATCATATTTGCATGGATCTTTGAAATAATTTTCATTTTTTGTTACTATAATTTCATTTTCTTCTACCTCACTATAAATTTCTTTACACAAAGGAAATGTTGCGTTAACAACGGGTACTTGAGTTTCCGGAGAAATACAATGAGTACAGATGCCATCAATAAAAGGATAAAAGGATGATATATTTTCATTAAGAATATTAGTTCTATGTGCAACTTTAATACATTTATTTTCCTTAATCATTTTTTGTTGAGGTTCATCGCACATTTCTCCTCCAAAATATTCTGGAGCATAACAAAAACAAGACCAGTTATTACTAGTTTTTATATCAAATAATAATTTCCCAAATCCACAGTAACCGAATCCACCAAATTTATTATGATAAGGTATTTCTTTACTATTGGGTAATAAATATTTTTGATTAATTTTAGGAAATAATAATAAACTATGAGATGTTTTATCATATATAGGAAATTTTATGTCTAAACATTCTTCATTATTATCAAGAAAAAGTGATGATGATGATTTTTTTGAAATATTTTCTTTTCGGAACAAGTGAAAAAAGGAGGATTAATTTCTTTTTCGTTCTCGTGTTCGTGTTCATTTTCTATATCCCAAGAAGGCATTTTGTTTGTTGTTGCGGTGTATGGTAATACATTATATATTTCCACTCCCTCATCTTCTTTTTGTAATATTTGTTGACTATTGTTTTTATCTAAATAAAGCAGTGATATCTGATTTTTATTAGTAAAATTTGAAAATATGATATGAAGAATGATAATAATTACCAAGAGTATAATCAAATGTATTATTATTGTCGTTGTTTTTGTTCTCGTTTTATGTTTAATTATCATTTTTTATAAAGAAAGAATAAGATAAATGATATATGATAGTGGAATAAACAACCAGTTTAAATATCATCAACAATTTGAAATATTTTCTATATGTTTTATTTTTATATGATTTTAAAAAAAGACAAGAAAATTTGGAAAAATAGTTTTAAATTTTTATTTCGTGGAATAAAAAGTAAATGGTTATTTATATTTATACTGTCGTAACCTTTGTTTGTCTATAAGAAATAATAAATGTAATTAAAAAATGTTCCATAATTCACCAACATTCCATCCATCATTTGAATATCCATTACCCACACACAATGATATCATACAAGGTTTATTAAGCACCGATGGAATTCTTTGTGTAAAATGTTTGAAAAATTAAGGTCTCGTAAAGGTGCCAAATATTTCAAAAATATAATTATTCGAAATGTTCCTTGGGGAGATATTACCCCAAAACCATCAAATTTTCCAGATGAATTTAGAAAAAAATATCCCTTTCATTTTGTAGCAGAGTTTACTACATTGGGCTGTAATATGCTCAAGTGTTATAAACACGATTATAAAAAACCATGTCTCGAATCGTATATTATTAATGACAATATACCAACATGTAGTGAAGCCTGCTATAAAATTTACGAGGAATTTAATGATTTTCTCGCAGAAAACCTTAAATTAACTAAAACAATCAAGATTCTTCTTTGATGCTATTAATAAAAGACCAGAAATATTTTTTGAAACATTTTCCATAGAGAAACATTACCCTGATGGTAGTGGTATTGAAAAGTGTTATTGTGGTATGCAATTGACAAATCTAAAAAGATTTGCTATATTACCATCATCAAGGTGGATAATAAATGATGATAATACAGATAAAAAAGAGAAGGATTTGTTATCTTCTAATTTATCATCCCCATCTTCATCTTTTTAACCAAAGAAAGTTATTTAAAGCTTTGTGCCAATGATCCAGCCAAGGTGTGTGATATGTCTGGATTGGTGGATGCTCCACCTTTGTCGTGGGATGTGCATTACCAAAATATAAAATATAACCAAGAATATTGTCAAAGATTTCGTAAAGATTATAATGCTGAAACGGATACCTGTGAAAAATCGTCGCAGAGGAAAGTTTTAGGATTCGTATTTGGGGATGCAGTTATGAATCAATTGTCTGATTCAGATATAGTTCTGTTATCTACAATACCTATTACATATATTATTAAATCTGCCATAACAGATGATAACGATAACAAATTTTCCCTAAACCCCGGTTACACCGAAAAAAATATCAACAAAAAAAGATTGAGCTGGGATTTTTTACCAACAAAGCAGATAAAATAATCAAAAGACTCGAAAATGTAACCCTCATAAAGCCCCAAAACGAAAGAGATGTGGGTGGTTTAATGGTAGGCCATTATAAAGGTATTATAACATCAAAGGTGGGGGAAGATGTTGGGAATGCTGTATTAGAAATAATACGCTCAATGGGCGAGACTATTTTGATCAAAGAAAGCATTCTTGCGTCCCCCGTTATATTGGCGTTTCTTTTAAAATATTATACCAAGAATTATCTTATGATTACTACAAAAAACATAAACACAATTGGAGTTGGAATGAAAGGATTAATTGAATGTGGTATGCGTTTAACTGCTGTTATTTTAAAAACAATAATTTCAGAAGTATGGATTCAATTAGCTATCAAATCCTTAACAATGTTAAGCTCAGCAGCTAATACATTTTTGTCTTTGGGTGTATTAACAATTATTCCAGAAATTCTTCTCGTACAATATAACGTGGGTGGGTATAATCGCGAATT
>NC_090758.1:24261029-24263529 GCF_036898095.1 Palaemon carinicauda | reverse complement strand
AAAACTGAATTATTCTTTCCAGAAGGTCTACAATTATTGATGACGACCGGACTGTTATTTCAAACGAATGCTTCATTGTACAATATGATTAATAAATGACTATTAACCCTATTAGAGTAGTCTATCAAATGGAGTTTAAGTATATTCCAAAAACTCAAAATTAGGGTCCTTTTTACTCAACTGGTCTACAACAGGTTTAAACTTGGTGTTTCTTACCCGTTGAATTTCATTGTTTCACACACCAAAAAAAACCCATTTCTTCTATTAAAACTAAATCATTTATATCCTTCTTGTATATAAGTAACAACAATAGTATTTTTTAAACCCATTTTCATTAATGAAATAGAATTCATGATATAAACCATGGAAGATAAGGCATATATACAATGATTACATTGAATTAATATCTATTCGATTGGCAGCGAAAATTTGATAAGGATATTTTTTGTGAGTCTGAATAGAAGACAAATTTAGAGGGCTTTAACTTACGCAGAATGGTGGACACAACGAGAACTTGATTGCTTTTCTGTTTGAGGTGTTCATACATCTCTCTCTCTCTCTCTCTCTCTCTCTCTCTCTCTCTCTCTCTCTCTCTCTCTCTCTCTCTCTCTCAAGTAGATTCCCTCTGAACTGTTACTCCACTCTCTAAGCAAATGCCAACAGAGGATCTTTCTCGCCACCTTTTTTGCCATTATATTTCAAAACTGAAATAGTGGTCGTAGCTGAGAACATTATAATGAGCCATTTGTCTTCATAAATGGCCTCATTCAGAGAGAGAATAGATCTCTCACAACAGTTAAACTGGGATATATGGTTTACATGTTATAACGTCCAGCTTATTTTTCTTTAAAGTCCTTGTTCTAATATGTATAATACACAAAGTGTTCATATATTGCTGGTATATACACATCCTCCCCAAATACAGTGTTAACACGCACGATTACTTTACTTACTTTTACTTTAATGGTTGCTTTTCCGGTCCCATACAGCAGGGGAATCCCACTCTCTGAAGGACCTCCATTGTCGTTTTACCTTGTTCGTTCAGAGTATTTAACGTTTCATATCGCGTATTGTTTATTTACTGTTGAATCGTCACTATTGTATGACTGTTGAAATAAGGAAGTCTTGAGTTTTTTCTTGAAAGCCTTAAAGTCTTATATCATTCAAATGTTTCGTGGAAGCTTTTTATATAGTCTCGGGACTGCTTAGGAGCCTAAAGCAGACATAAATCTAGGTTCCAACAGTTTGAAGCCATCTGTAACCATTCTCGTGTCGATACGATTTGTTGACAGAGCAATATGCAGCAATTCTCTTAAATATTCTTGTCGCCCGGTTCTGATAATTTGGTAGGTTATAGTACATATTTTAAATTCAATTCTCGTTTTAATCGGCAGCCAGTGTAAATCGATTAGTAGGGGTGATCCTTGCTCTAGGTGGCACACCTTTTATCACTCTTGTTCCTCTGTTTATTATGTTTTGTAATTTCTTAAGTTGCACTTTTGGTAAATTGTAATAGATGGAATTGCAGTAGTCAATCCTGGTGATGATACAGATTATCACAGGTTTCTTTACAGAATTTTCGTCCGGGTACTTTTTTTATAAACGCAATATTTCCTAGATGATAACCAGCAGTTGTTATTACATTATTTGTTTGGGCATTTAGAGACCGCTTCCTGTCAAGAAATACTCCTAGATCTTGAACTTTACTAGATATTAGCACCGAGTCATTATTTTTGTTCATTTGGATATCAGCTAAGTTTCTCAAGCTGTTTCTATTACCCACCACTATGAATTCAGTTCTGTTCTCATCTAATTTTAGTTGTTTAAATGTCATCCATTCTCTAACACTATCAAGGATTCAGGTTAGAGTTTCAGTAGTGTCATGTATATCATTTATGGAGACGTAAAATTGTGTGCCATCTGTAAATAGTTTAAACTTCACGCCATGCCTTTGTAGCATTTCAGATACACCAATGATAGTATAGATGCAGAATAAGATTGAGCCAAGTACACTCCCCTGCGGTAGCCCTCTGTTTAAGGGTTCATATGATACATAAGAGTTTCGAATTTGTACACAGTAATTCCTACCAACTAAGCAGTCTTTTAGGTATTCGAAGGCTTGATCTTCAACGCCTATGGATCGTAGATCTTTTAGTAACAGTTACAACTGTATCAAAAGCAGCACTGAGATCAAGCAGTATTAAGATACCACATTTATATTCATCCATCATCTCTAGCATATCATTTACAGCAGAGTAGATGGCTGTCTACGTAGAGTATAGTTTTCTTTAAGCAGATTTGTTGTCCGGCAAAGTTTTTATTACTTCTAAACAACTGACTAGTTGTTCAAGAATTACGTATTCAAGCACTTTTGAGACAAATGATTGATTTGACATAGTTCTATATGAGCCTGATTCCTGGTAGTCCAGTGCATTTTTCAGAACTGGTGTGACTATAGCCATTTTCTCAGATTTACATCCATCAATGTTTGCTTTTGTTA
>NC_090758.1:24248529-24256029 GCF_036898095.1 Palaemon carinicauda | reverse complement strand
TGAGTTTTATTACTAAAATTTCCTCTATAGATAACTTTTTTCAAGATGGCGACCGTGACAGGATTGCAAATAAGGAGTTCGGTTTGGTTGCTTGGTTTGGATGAGAGTAGGAGTGGTTTTTGGGCTTGTTCTGTATTTGAAATTTTCTTATTCTATTTTGTACTGTTCATTTTTGTCGTCAACATTTTCTTGGATGACATTGACTGATCTGTGGTTGTTATGAAATTGGCAGTCTTTGGACATTCATATGTTTCTGATCTCGAAAGGAGATTTGAGGGATCAGAAATAAAAATTGATAATGTGAAATTTGAAGTGTCATTTTTTGGTTGGAGAGGTGCCACATTTTCCATCTTTCTTAACAATACTAGTCTTTTAGATCCTTTGGTATCTTATAATCCTGACTATTTAATTGTATATCTGGGAGGTAATGACTTAAAAGCTGACATAGACTTATCCTTAGTCAAAGAAAATTGCAGAGCATTTTATATCTTAGTTCGTGAAAAACTACCAAATACTTGCCTTATTGCCTCGCAAGTAGAGCTGAGGTTTCATGTAAACAGGAATAGGTTTGATGCCCCTCTTACAGAACACTATAAATTACTTAGACGCTATTTCAATAAGTTTGTACTAGGTTTAAAGTGTAAAGATTTTCTGTTTAGGGTGGAAAGCCAGGGGAGATTAGATAACCAGAGGTTGTATAGAGATTCGGTACATTTAAATACAGTTGGTTTAAATCATCTATTTAAATTGATGAAAGATTGTTTGAGGTTTTGTTACAGAAAAAATAAGTTTGTAATCATGTCTAATTTGTCTCTTTTAATCAATAGTCGGAAATATATCCGAGGACAAGTGACAAAGTATTATAACAATAAGATTTCACTCCAAACTAAAACCACCTCTGAGAAACATGTCCTCAAAGCTAAGTTTAAATCGTATCTTGATGACTTGAGGGACCATGATAGCAAAATTCAAGCCTTGATATGGCAAGAGGAAGAAAGTAGTGATAAACTTACAGTGGAATTGGCGAATTGTGAATCTTATATTGATAAACTCAATGAAATGTTAGCCTTCCTTGAAATACTGTCTCTTTCACTTCTAGTACCTTAGATGCTGCAAGGAGTTTGCTTAAGAGTCCTACTGCTCCCCTTCCTACTTTCAGTAGCACTGAAGGGGAAAATATAAACAAATTCTTAACAGAATTTGAGGATACCACAGGCTCCTTTCAGCTTAAGGATAGGGATAAGTTGTTGTTGTTAAAGCAACAAGTTTCGGGGCGTGCTTCCGTTTTGTTGAGTTCACTTGAAGTGGATAAACAGACTTATAATGATGCCAAGGAACTTTTGTTAGCAGCTTTGGCTTCTGGTTCGCTGCAGAAATTCAATACTATTAAACAAATAGCAGAGATGAGATTAACGTACAGCACAGATCCATTTTTCTATATTAGTCAGATGAAAAACTGTATTGAATCTGTTAAGTTGCAAAAAATTGAAACTAATGACTTTTTGAATTATTTCTTTTGGCAAGGTTTGAATGATACTTTCAAAAATCAGTTGACTATCATAACAAATAAGACCAGACCTTCATTGGATGAAATAAAGGATAAATTTTTTGAGGCAGCAGAACGATATTCATTAGCTACCCAGAATTTCCATTCAAGGAATCATTCTAAAGGTTTTAATATCAAATCTTCAACAACAAATTTGGCTACTAATATCAATTTTAGCAAGACTAACGGGCCTTCAGTTAAGTGTACTTTATGTGCTTTAGACAAGGAAAGAGACTCTTCTCATCCTATCTATAAGTGTAAGTATTATGATATTCCAAAGGCCAAAGTTGACAAATTGAAGGAAATTGGAGGATGTTTAAAGTGCGCTAAAGCCAATCATTCCACAGAATCTTGTAATTTTGTTTTTCGAAAGAAATGTTTTCATTGTGGAAAATGGCATTTTACCTATCTGTGTATAAATGGAAATGAAGAAAGGAGTTTACTGGGTGCCACCAATAAAATCGAAGCAACCCCTGTTACCTCTCAGAGTCAAAAAGTGTCCAAAAAAGGGAAAAACTGTAAATCTGCTCCCAAAGAGGAGGTTTCTAGTGGCATGATTCTATCAGTAGGTGCTCTACGGACTACCAGTACAGAGTCAATTTTGCCTACTTTTACTTGTTACCTAAGTAACCGGGTCGAGATTAGGTGTCTTGTAGACAGTGGTTGCCAGACTAATTTTATTACGGAAGCTGTAGCCAATACTAGTAATCTCAAGGTGTTAAAATAAAGGGTACATTTGACTGTTAACGGTTTTAACTCGAGTAAGCAGTATGTAACTAAGCTTGTGGAAGTAGAGGTAGAGATAGGTAAGGAAAGGTTCAAGATTGAAGCACTTTGCGTACCATCTATTGATATAAATTTGAAACTTCCACAGCTTTCTAGGATTACAACTGCGTTTATTGAGAAAGGCTATGTCTTGGCAGACAATCAATTGTTAAACCATCAGGAGGAGATCAATAACATTGATTTCATATTAGGTACAAATTCTATGTATTGTCTTTTGAGCTCAATGGTAAATTTTGGTCAGCCGATTCCCTCTGTCTATAGTCAATGTGCTCTAGGGGTTATGCTATTGGGTAATCTGCAGAACACTATTTCTAATTTGAAATACTTACCTGATTTAAATTATGCCTCATACAATGGTAATAATTCGGACATTTCTACTTATTTGTCTGTAGAGTCTTCTGTTGTCTATGTAGGCTTTGGTTCAAGCATCTTGTGTGATGATTCAAACTTTATGGAAGAGGAGGTAACTCTTGATGTTGAATCAAATTTTGCAGTGTTGAAAGATGATGGAAGTATTTCGGAGACTGAATTGAATAAAGCTGCAAACGAAGTTCTCATGAAATATGATGAGAAGAAGGTATTAAACTATGACCAATTAGAATTCGAAAACTGCTCTTCAGAGGTCAATGATCAACTTGTTAGATTTGCTTTGAATCATTCTGTTCGTACTGAAGAGGGCAGGATATCCATGCCTCTTTTATGGAACAGTAAAGTATCTCATCTTCTTGGTAGGAATTACAATCTTGCTAAAGCTGTGCTAAAATCTAACTTAAAAAAGTTAAGAAAGAATGAGCTTCATTTACATTTGATGGATGGTGCCATTAAAGAACAAGAACAACTTGGTATAATACAGAGGATTCCAAATTTGGATCAGTATATGGAGGAACATCCTGAGCATAGTTTCTTACCGCACATGGGTGTGTTTAAACTAAACAGGGAGACCACTAAGTGTAGAGTAGTTTTTCTCTCGAATATTTGTGAAAAAGATTTGTCTAAGCCAGCTACTGTTAGTCATAATCAGAGTATACATTCTGGACCTTGTTTAAACCAAAAGATTGCTTCAGCTCTTTTACACCTGAGATTTGGGTCTAAGCTTCTATGCTTTGACATCCGGAAAGCTTTTAACCAAATAGAGCTGAATCCCTCTGATCAGAATAAATTACTATTTCTTTGGTACCGAATGTAAAGAAAGGAGATTTTTCTCTTGTGGGGTATAAGAATGTGCGATTGAGTTTTGGATTACGATGTTCACCAACAATTTTGATGTTGAGTTTATACAAGATTTTGGTCCTGGATACTGAAGGGAATTCTGAGGAGGTTGTATGTTTGAAAAGGTTGATTTATCAATTATTTTATATGGATAATGGTGCTTTCACTTGTAGTGATTCATCAACTTGGAAATGGGCTTATCAGTTATTGCCATCTATTTTTGAGCCCTATAAGATGGAATTACAACAAATTGTTACTAATGATAGTTCACTTCAGGAGGATATTGATGCTGGTCTTGAAAACAAAACTGACAGTAAAGTTAAACTTTTAGGCTTGCAGTGGCATAGGCAAGATGATATATTGTCAACTAGACCTATTGCTCTTGAGGGATCAGCCAATACAAAACGTTTAATTCTCAGGTCGATAGCCTCTAATTTTGATTTATGTAATTTCAATGGACCAGTTTTTAACAGATCTAGAGTTTTTATGCATGGCTTACAGTGTGACAAATCACTTGGATGGGATGATCCATTGTCACAAGAGCGAATGAAAGAGTGGAACTGTATTTCAAGACAAGCTAATGCAACTCCAGAAATTATGGTAGAATGGTTTGTAGGGGAAAGAGATGCATCTTATAGGATACTAGCTTGTGTTGATGCAAGTAGTCTCATGTATGGAGCCGTACTTTATATTGAGAATATAGATACAGGTAAGGTTAGTTTTGTATTGGCCAAAAACAGAATTGTGAACACAAATTTGAAGACTAAATCAATCCCTTCCCTGGAGTTGCAGGCTATTAGTTTAGGTACAGAGATGCTTATGGAACTTTATAAAGAACTGTCTGGTCCTGCATGTGTCATTCCCATTAATATTAAAGCACTGACTTTGTATTCTGATAGTTTGGTAGCGTTAACTTGGGTAAATTCCTATGCTAGTAAACTTGATAAAATGCAGGGAAAATCCAATTTTATATTGAATAGGTTACATCGTATAAATCAGCTTTGTGAAATCTTCCCTGTGAACTTTACCTTCACAAGTGGGCAGAATAATCCTGGGGATTGCATAACTAGATGTTTATCATACAAACAACTCAAGAAAACTAACTATTTCTCAGGACCACAAATTCAGTCAAGTGATGTAGCAATAAGTCAAAATGTACTGAGTTTCACCATCCCGAATCCTTTATTCAAGATCAATGATGATAATGTTGAAAGCAAAGACGTTGGTAGTTATAATATACAGTGCAATAAGCTTTCCATATCATCTGAATATCTAGTTTCTCCAAACAGATATTCTGACTTTCGCCATTTAGTGGCTGTAATTGCTAGGGTTCTGAGATGTTGGAATAAGTGGAAGGCTCGCACAAAGTTGAACAGACATACTTGTAAGGATTTGATGGTTATTGAATCTGGGTATTACAAAGAGGCTGTTATGCACATAATTTTGAAAGATCAGCTTGTCTATTTCCCTGAAGTCTTTGATTATTTTGGGTCTGATTTGAAAAGGGTCAAGAACATACCCAATCTTGTCAGTCAGCTTAATGTTTATCCTGATCAGGTTGGAATTCTGAGGGTGAGAAGCAAATGTGATCGGTGGAAAGAGGGTGAAAGATGCTATTTCCCTATTCTTTTACACAAGCATAGTGAGTTAACAAAGTTGATAATTCTTGATTTGCATGTAAGGCTGAAACATGCTGGATGTTATTCACTTTTAGCAGAGCTGCGGAAAGAGTTTTGGATACCTCACTATTTCTCAGTTGTTAAAAATGTCCTTAAGAATTGTGTTACGTGCAAAAGGTATAATGGTCGTTCTGTGAAACTGAATCAGTCCCCATATCGTGATGTTAGATTGCATCCTTCTGAGATTCCTTTTGGGTATGTGTACATAGATTACTTTGGTCCTTATACTGTTAAACAGGAACATAGAAAGCTAAAAGTGTGGGTTCTTTGCCTTACCTGTATGTTTACTCGAGCAGTCAATTTGAAGATTTGCGTGGATATGTCTGTTAAAGAATTCCTTCGTTCTTTTATGCTTCACACGTTTGATTATGGATTGCCACAGTTTTGTGTAAGTGACTTAGGCACACAGATAGTAGCAGGAGGTAACATCATAATGGATTTTCTTAAAGATCCTGAAACCCAGATGCATTTTGATGAGGCTGGTGTACAATCGATAAAATTTGATCGTTATTTTAAAGGCTGCAGTCAGATGGGTTCTTTGGTAGAGATATGTATAAAGATGGTCAAACATTTGATAAATAAGTCCATTGGTACAAATGTTCTAGAATTTAGAGATTTTGAATTTGTTGTTAGTCAAACTTGTCACTTGGTGAATAGGCGACCAATTGCTTTTAAAGAAGCATTAAGGGATTCGAGCAACGAGCCTGTTCCTCACCCTATCACTCCGGAAAGGCTTATTCATGGCTATGATCTCTTATCCATCAATGTCATTCCTGATCTACAGCCTGATCCTGAGATTGATCTTGAATATATTCTTGGTACCACCCCGTCAGAAAGGATAAAGAATAATTATCAAAAACTAAATGTAATCAGAAAAAAAATCTCATAGACAATTATCATTCGGAGTTTTTAGCTACCCTAATAAAACAGGCAGTTGATAAGAAGGACCGATATCGTCCTTGTCATCATCAGCATCTTAATGTAGGTGATATTGTTTTAATCAAAGAGACTCATGTAAAACCCCTTAACTATCCTATGGGAAAAATTACAGAGGTAATTAAGAATACAAGTGGTGAGGTGACTAATGCTATCGTTTTGAAAGGTAAAACAAATGAGCTGGTGAAAAGGCATATAACCAGTCTCATCCCTCTTTTAAAACCCGATATTGCTGAAGAGATCAATCCTTCAGTTAATGAGGAATTAGATGCCAAACCTAAATTTAGAGGAAGGTCAAGGAGAAGGGCAGCAGTCGAGTCAGAGAAAAGGACTAGGCATGTGCTCCAAGACTGAGATGGTTTGATAACTTTGTAAATATGTAATTGTAAATATGCATGTTTTCATTTTAAATTTAACTTTTTACATGTTATGTAAAAAGACTGAATCCCTTCCCTGGAGTGTTGAAAATGATGTAAAATTATTACATCACTTATGTTTTTCTTCTATTTATCATTGTTCTTCTATAATGCGTTCTTAAAGGTTTAATATTTGGTTTAATTATTGTTAATTTGAATAATGTAATCATTAGTATAATTTAGTAAATTTAATTGAGTTTTTCTATGTTTACTTCGAGCTTATAAAGGGAATATGTAATTATATTTTCGTTGTGACGGTAAACACCTTTTAAGTCTCGAAGGTATAACATCTGTTAACGAGCAGTTACTACTGTTTATTTCTTTTGTTTTCCGAGGAAAGGAAACGCTGAGCAGCTGAGACAGTCGTAGTGAAGTCCGTTTGGAAAATTCGTACCAGTCAGTTAGTTGGTTTGGTTGGTGGAATCAACATAGAGCCGGTTGCTTTTCTTTCAAGCTCGACGGTTATATTAATAATGGACGGCTAATTACAACGAACTGTGCCCAAATCACCGCTCCTGCTCAAGTCTTGCCAGCAACGAAGACATGTCTCTTACCATCTTAGACACAGGATATACTTCATTTATTGCCGAACTTCCGAGGTGCCGATAAGGCTTTAAGGTACGTCACAACGAAATGATGGGTGTCTATTTCTAAAGTGATCCTAGCCTTCTTATCATTTCACCAATGGAAATGATGGCACACTTATTTGCAAACTTGCTTAATAGTCCTGAATTTAATCGTTATATTTACTGATTCATATTAACATATCTTATTAAACTAAATATATACCTATTGAAGCATAAAAAACTACATAATAATCTGTAAGTAATTTGTTTTATCTTCGGATACTATTCGTTTATTTTAACATCTCGAAAATCTAATTTCTAGGATCAGCTTCATGGAAGTAATGTTCCTATATATAAATATA
>NC_090758.1:24233529-24236029 GCF_036898095.1 Palaemon carinicauda | reverse complement strand
ACTCTGGATCCTGTCGTTGGGCTTCAGCCAAGGCATTGCAATCCAATCCCAGTTGAACGGCAGCCAACGTGTTTCTTGACAGGGGTATCGGCAACAGGATTCATTTTCCCAGGGACGTATTGAAGGGTGCCATTGTATTCAGCCACGGCGGAGAGATGTCGGTGTTGACGGGCAGACCACTAGTCAGACTGTCGAGTGAAGGCGTGCACCGGAGGCATGTGGTCTGTGCGAATGACGATGGGCGTATCTTCTAAGAGATGGCGAAAGTGACGGACAGCTAAGTGCACCACCAGCAATTTGCGATTGAAGGTAGAATAACCCGATTCTGCCTTGGACAGTTTTCTGCTGAAGAAGGCCCATGGTCCAGGCGATCCGTTGACCACTTGCTCGAGTACTGCACCAATAGCAAAGTCCCTGGCATCGTAGAAAGGAGAGGGGCATGTGGGAGAAGAAAAGTGAGAGCCACAGCGGTTGATAGGGTCTTCTTTGTATTGCAGAAGGCTGCTTCTTGAAAGGGACCCTACTTAATGTGTTTTGGCTTGCCCCTGAGGGAAGCGTAGAGGAGAGCAAGAGTGACAGCAATGGCTGGCAAAAAACGGTGATAATAGTTGATCATGCCTAAGAATTCCTGCAGAGTTTTGACGGTCGAGGGCGTGGGGAAGTCCTGAACGGCTGCTACCTTCTCAGGGGGGGGGGGGGGGAATGGACTCCTTCAGGAGTGATGCAGTGCCCTAGGAACGACACTTTGTTGGAGCCAAAGGTACACTTGTCGTACCGGACTATCAGGCCGTTTTGTTGCATAAGGTTGATCCTGATGTGCAGGTGAAGGAGATGTTCCTCTTTTGAGGAGGTGAACACAAGTATGTCCTCCACATAACATACACAGAAGGTGAAGTACCCTAAGATGCCATTCATGAGACGTTGAAACGTAGTCCCAGCATTACAAGGGCCACAACAGGAGTAGTTGAAGGTGTATGTACCAAACGGAGTTGTGATGGCTGTCTTGGGGATGTCTTCTGGGTTCATAGGCCCCTGATAATATCCCTTCAGGAGGTCGAGCGTAGAGAAAGCCTTCTCTTTGTGCAGGTAGGAGGTCACGTCGGTGATGTTTGGGAGAGGGTAGTGATCTGGTTCTGTTTGCATGTTCAGGCGCCTGTAATCCTCGCACGGACGGAGGGGAGCCGTCTTTCTTCAGAACTATATGTAAGGGTGACAACCATGGGCTGGAGGCCTTCTGGCAAAGGCCCATTTCCTCCATTTTGGTGAACGTCTGTTTGGCGGCTGCCAATCGTTCTGGTGCCAGACGTCTGAATTTTCCGAAGACGGGGGGGTCCCGTCGTCCTGATATGGTGATGAATACCGTGCTTGGCAGGAGCTGTAGGAGTTTGGCAAAGTTCTGGATGGAAAACTTCCGGGAATGGCATGAGGAGGTTGGCGTTGGCATCCGTGGGTCCACTGATATGGTTGAAGAGGTGTCGACAAGTACGAGTCTGCGTTGACCAATCGTCAGTGGTGACATCGACCAGAAGGTGGAAATGAGAGAGGAAATCCACACCGAGGATTGGCAATGTGACATCAGCAACGAGAAACTTCCAATTAAATTTACCATTTCTAAACGATGATGTGAGGTTCTCATAACTGTAGGTGGGTATCGCAGATCCGTTGGAAGCTACCAAGAGGAAGTCGACAGATGTAACCAGTCTACGTCGTGTCCTAAAGAGTTCCCTTGGCAAAAGAGAACGATAAGCACCCGTGTCTACCAAAAACAGCGCGCCCGTTCCTGCATCATGTAAATAGAAAATATTAGAAACACGAGAAGCCACCGTCACGAGCCATGGCCTACTTACAAGTTTCTTGGCCACTGACAATCCTTGGCCCATTTCTTCACGGTTGCCTTTAATCTTTTGTGGTAGTAGCAAACCTGCGTCGGATGGGACGCAGTAAGTGCTGTAGAAGTCGTTGGTTGGGTCGCAAGCGCGTGGTGGGTGGTCGGTGGCTTTGTTGCGCCTTCGACACGTCACAGGGTAGGCGTGTATGTCCTACGGCATTCATGTCAGCTTCGGTTGACGTTGAATAGGCATCATCTTTGTCAGGAGTGAAGGCGTTAATGGAGGTCTTGAAATGGCTGTCCATAAGGGCGTTGGCTTTGGTCATCAAGTCCTTTAAGGGTAAAATTTCATCATTGGGTATGGCAACGCGTATATGTTCGGGGTAAACGGTGCATCCAAAAGGTTCACCTCACGAGGAGAGCTGTCTGTGGCAGGTTGCTGGCAAGTGATGCCTTTAGGTCCCCCCGATGGTTTTTGAGAGAGCTGAAAAAGCTTTGCTATACGGGCGGCTGGAGATGGCGAGTACTGCTACAAAAGGTATGTTTTAAGGGCGTCATACGCAATTTTTGTGGTGTTTCCTGGTTCACAAAGCCAGTCGAATGTTTCCGGGAAGGTGTCCTCGGGTAACGCCACGAGAATCTAATCTGATTTGGTGGTTGAGTGAGTCACGC
>NC_090758.1:24213529-24228529 GCF_036898095.1 Palaemon carinicauda | reverse complement strand
TAGTATACTTTCTCATACCCCCCGGTTGCTCTCTTTTCTTCGGAGAAGGTGTGCAATCCCTTTCCCTCTGTTTAAGCCTTGGGCTTAACCCTAGTTGTTTATCTGAATTAACTTTCGATACAACTATATTAGGGTTTTACTGTTCCTTCCTGTTCCAGTAAGTCTGGCTTCAGAGAGGTGGCAGAACATCAGAGTTCTTAGTCTGAGTCTGTTTTTGTCTGGCTTAGGGTGGAGACTCCCTCGCTAGTCTGACACAGACATAGGAGGCTTAGCCTCCTTAGGTCATTTTCGAAGGTTTCTGTACGAGATGATTTCTTCTTTTTGTGATCTAGCAGACTAGTCCTTTGTTGCTGTTCTCGGTGGCGAGGATGAGATCCTTTCCTTAGGAATAGCAACACCTTCCTTGCTTTGGCTCCGTTGGGGTTGGCAGGTATTGCTGGCCTCCCTCCTCGGATCTCCCTTAGGCTAAGATGAGTTTTCTTGGCTGCCGGTGATTCATTACTAAAGCAAGGTTGGTAGGACCCTCTTCGTCCCTTCCCCCTCTTTTCTCTGTAATGGCCTAGCCGTTACATTACTGTCCGTCATTCTACATCTGTACCTAGCATATGTTAGGATGTGGAGTTGTCTCAGTCCCTTGCCGGCCGTCAGAGTGTGCCGGCCGGCAAAGGTCTTCTGCTTTGAGTGCGGCCCGGACCTCCCTTGGTCCCTCATCCATGTTTGTCTGTAGAGCCAGATGGCATTGGTCAGGAAGCCTGAATTAGATTCTCCCCTTCCTTATGAGCCCTCTTTCAGATGGCCGGGCTTTGAGGTAGTACAGTCTCTTATCCCGGCATCCATTTTGTTTTCTTCTAGTGTTGTACCTTGTGTAGTTGCCGGCTGTTGCCACCCGGCAGTTACTGCCGGCCGGCACATGCATTTGAACCAGCGTTCTGCCGCCTTATAGCTCTTATGTAGTATACTTTAGAGCTAGTTATGGTGAGTGCCTCCCTACAGTATATACTGTAGGGAGAAATCTATAGTATAGTATTGTTACAACACTGTATTTTCTAACATTTTTGTGTTGTCTTGCACCGCCCTTTGGTGTTGCCTTACAAATAAAGAAAGTGAGTTCTTTCTTGTCTACTATCCGGTATTTTAAAATCATCCCTTAGGTGTGAGCTGCACCTGTTTCCTCTGGAAATTTTTCATTGGTTGCTCTAGGATAGATTAACCATAGGATTTTATTATCTGGAAGGTTGCAACAATTGACTGTGCGGGAAACACAAGTGTGTGTCTTTCCTTTCTGTTTTGTTATGCTAAACTGTGCATATCCAGTGATACGTAGTTTATTTGATACTCATAGAAATTTCTTCTCTTTACAGGAGGACTATCCAAAGTGCGGAAGTGTTTTCTGCAACGTCCGCAGCAAGAACTTCTGCGGACATGAGTTATGTAGGAGGCACGCAGCATGCGCTATCTCCAAGGGTGATCTCCGGTATTGGGACCCTCAGGTATGTACCGTGTGCACTAACCTGGTTGCTGAGGCTTTTGATTCCCCTAGGACGGCGGAGTCAAGGGATATAGCAAGGGAGAAGCTTCGTACCTGGGTAAGGGGTTTCCAGAAGAACACCTCTGGACCTTATCTTCCAAGTGAGAAGATGATGGCTTACCTTTTCCCCAGGGCATCAGCTGATGCAGTGATTCCCCAGCCTCAAGAGGTGATCCCCCTAGTTCAGATCCCGGTGGATGCTGAAGTCGCGGTCGCTTTGCAGGACATCCAGTTGGACGACAAGATGTCCGACGTGTCCGAGCGTCTGGAGGAGGACCTCCTGGCAGAAGGCCAGGATGAAGATCAGGCTCCAGATATGGAAGAGGAAGAGGTCGGCGAGGTGTCGGCTGCTCCGGTTCAGGTCCCTGAACCTATTCCCTCAACTTCTTCCGCTCTCCCAGTAGAGCTGGGACAGGCCCTCTCCTCCATCGTTGAAATGATCCAACAGATGCAGAGGGAGAATAATGAGAAGGCGGCTGCAATGGAACTGCAGCTTCACGTGGGCCCCAGAAGAGGCTCAACGTGAAAGACCTTCCCTTGTGCTCAGATGTTAACCCATTGAAATATGCTGAGCACAAGCCGATGACGGTCGGAAAGATCGTCTTGTCGGAAAAGTTGGGCTCAGTTCCCCTAAAGGAGGTGGAATTCTGGCCCAGCAAAGGGTCGTATCCGGACTGTTATGTCCGTTTGAGGAAGGAACCAGCTTCAAAGGAGGAGACAGAGCCGAAGGAGGTCATAGTGATGGACCATGCTAAGGCTCAAGCTTTATTTCATCCTCGATGAAAGAGAGGGGCTTCACGAACTCAAAGGTGGCTGCTTTGAGTAAGAAGCACCCTTCCTTTGTGTCCTCCCTTGCTAGAGCCTTCCCCTTTTTGCAGAAAGGGTTTGCGCCTGTGCTAAAAGCAGTCGAGGCTGGCAAGCCATGCCCCTCCTTGGAGGAGCGTAAACCCTTGTCGCTGGCCCTACCTATGGACCACAAGGACTGGAAGGACGTCCATCATACCTTCTCAGTCGGGAAGTTGGAGGCTGACATTGCCGGACGTCAGTTCGGTGAGAACCTCCCTAAGCTGTCTGACTTTCTTTTGCGGAGGGAGCTCGAGACGAAAGAAAGACTGGCTGCCTCAATGTCTCTTCAGACCACTCTTGAGACGATGGCAAGTGACCCCAAGCTCCATGAGATGTTCATGGTAGTGGCCAAGACTCATCTGGCCACAGTGACGAAGGATCTTTTCAGCTTCGTCAGGGCGAGGAGAGCTTGTAGGGAGTTCGTGTTCGCCTCGGCTGCAGTGAGGCACGAGCCAAGGAAACTAATCTCCTCCAACATTTGGGGCAAAGACCTTTTCCCTAGCGAATCGGTCAAGGAGGTTGTTGATAAGGCCGCCACGGAGAATAGAAACCTCCAGAAGTGGGGCCTGTCTATCAAGAGAAAGTCTTCCCTGGATGAGGGTCCCCAACCAAAGAGGAAGACTAAGAGGACTCGGCTACCCTCTCGGCCAGCCAAGCCATTTAGACAGCAACAGCAACAGCAATTGCCTATGCCTTCAGTGCCCCAGATGGTGGCACAAACCCCGACCACATTCCAGTGGGTACCTCAAGCCGTGTCGACACAGTCTCCGGCATTTAACCTAACGTTCGAAGGGCAGTCAACTTCCTTTCGAGCAAAGCCTAGAGGAGCAGCCAGAGGCTCGTCTAGGCGCCCTTCAAGGGGAAAGGGATTCAGGGGTGGTCGTGGTCAGGGAGGCAAGACCTCAGGACAGCAGTCGAAGTGAGATGATACCGGTAGGAGGGAGACTTCAGAATTTTCGGGATCGGTAGACCTTCGATCTCTGGGCCCACAGCCTACTTAAGAATGGACTGGGCTGGAGCTGGTACAGCACTCCACCCCCATCCCCTCGTTTTTTCCAACACTCCACCCCCGTTCTGGAGGAGTACATTCAAGAACTGTTGGAGAAAAGTGATCCAAAGGGTAAAGTTCATCAAATTCCAAGGGAGGCTGTTTTGTGTTCCCAAGAAGGACTCGGAGAAACTCAGAGTCATTCTGGACTTGTCGCCACTCAACAAGTTCGTAGTGAACTGCAAGTTCAAGATGCTAACACTGCAACACATAAGGACCTTACTGCCCAAGAGGGCATTTACCGTCTCCATAGATTTGTCAGACGCCTATTGGCACGTTCCAATCAATCACCGACTCTCCCCCTACCTAGCTACAACGAAGACTATACGCCTTTAGAGCCATGCCATTCGAGCTAAATATAGCCCCAAGGATCTTCACGAAGCTTGCGAGCGTAGCTCTCAAACAATTATGCCTAAAGGGAATTTAGGTGGTAGCCTACCTGGACGACTGGCTGGTGTGGGCAGCATCCAAGACAGAATGCTTGCAAGCTTCCCTGCAGGTGATCCAGTTCCTAGAGTATCTAGGCTTCAAGATCAACAGAAAAAAGTCTCGACTTTCTCCCTCTCAAAAGTTCCAGTGGCTGGGAATCCACTGGGACCTAGTGTCACACCAATTCTCCATCCCGGCGAAGAAGAGGTAGGAGATTGCTGGTTCTGTTAAGAGACTTCTGGATTCCGAAAGGATATCAAGACGCGAACAGGAGAGAGTGCTGGGTTCTCTCCAGTTTGCTTCAGTAACAGACCCGGTGCTAAGAGCACAGCTAAAGGATGCAACCGGAGTTTGGAGAAGTTATGCATCAAACGCGCGAAGAGATCTGAGAAGACCAGCTCCGCTTCGTCTACGTACTCTTCTCAGGCCTTGGTCCCAAGCCAGACAACTAAAGAAGTCGGTACTTCTTCAGCCACCTCCCCCCTCGTTGACTATTCACACAGACACCTCGAAGGAGGGGTGGGGAGGTCATTCTCATCGGAAGAAGGCCCAAGGGTCTTGGTCCAATCTATTTAAGACATTTCACATAAACTTTCTGGAAGCTATGGCAGTGCTCCTTACCTTGAAGAAAGTCTCCCCGCGTTGCTTGATCCACATAAGGTTGGTGCTGGACAGCGAGGTGATTTTGAGATGCTTGAATCGACAAGGATCAAGGTCACCACCTCTCAACCAGGTGATGTTGGCCATCTTTCGACTGGCGGAAAAGAAGAAGTGGTTCCTGTCGGCAGTTCACCTTCAAGGAGTCTGCAATGTGACAGCGGACGCTCTATCCAGGTTCACACCGATAGAGTCGGAATGGTCCCTAGACGCAGGATTGTTCTCATTCATCTTGAGTCAAGTCCCAGAACTGCAGATAGACCTCTTTGCGACGAAAGACAACAAGAAGTTACCCCTGTACGTGTCCCCGTACGAGGACCCCTTGGCGGAAGCAGTGGACACGATGTCCCTCGACTGGGACATATGGTCCAGGATCTATCTGTTCCCTCCTCACAAGCTTCTGTTGAGGGTCCTCAACAAACTGAGATCCTTCAACAGAGTAGCGGCAATAGTGGCCCACAAGTGGCCGAACAGCGTGTGGTTCCCTCTGGCATTGGAACTACGGCTGAAGTTTCTAACGCTACCAGATCCAGTTCTGACCCAGCGAGTCCAGAAGTCGACTGTCTGCGCTTCATTAGAGAAAACCCGGACCCTGCAGCTCTTGATTTTCTCTCCCTAGCAGTGAGAAAGCGTTTCAGGATTTCGAAAGACATTATAGACTTCTTAGAGGAATATAAGTGCAAATCTACTAGAAGGCAATATGAGTCATCTTGGAGAAAATGGGTGGCCTTTGTCAAGGCGAAGAATTCGCAGGAGATCTCGACGGACTTCTGCTTATCTTTCTTCATCCACCTCCATGGTCAAGGGTTGGCAGCTAACACAATTTCAACGTGTAAGTCTGCTTTGACAAGACCCATTCTATATGCCTTCCAGGTCGACCTCGCTAACGAGATTTTTAATAAAGTTCCGAAAGCCTGCGCTAGGCTCAGACCTTCAGCACCTCCAAAGCCCATTTCATGGTCTTTAGATAAAGTTCTTCATTTCGCTTCACTGTTGAACAATGAGGAGTGTGCGCTGAAGGATTTGACCCAAAAAGTTATTTTCCTATTTACACTTGCGTCCAGGGCCAGGGTTAGTGAGATTGTAGCCCTCTCGAGAGAGGAAGGTCGTGTTCAGTTCTTGGATGGGGGAGAGCTGAACCTGTTTCCGGATCCTACGTTTCTCGCCAAGAACGAGTTACCCACCAACAGGTGGGGTCCCTGGAGAATCTGCCCTCTGAAAGAAGATGCATCTCTATTTACAGTAGAATGCCTAAAGGTCTATCTTCGTAGAACTTCAGACTTCAAGGGTGGTCAACTATTCAGGGGAGAAACATCAGGCTCCAATTTATCACTGAAACAACTCAGGGCGAAAATCACATATTTTATTCGCAGAGAGGATCCTGACAGTACACCCGCAGGTCACGATCCAAGGAAAGTTGCCTCATCCTTAAATTTCTTTAATTGTATGGATTTTGAACATCTTCGTTCATACACTGGCTGGAAGTTTTCCAGAGTGTTCTTTCGTCACTATGCGAAGCAAGTGGAGCAACTAAAGAGGTCTGTGGTAGCAGTGGGATGCGTCGTTAACCCTGCTTGTTAACTCTGCGAGGAACAGTGGATTTAATTGGGACGATTAATTCCAGGGTGAGTGTGTAGTTACATACTGTACTACAAACTAAGTGTGAGGGCACCGGGTTGCCCACGTTGACTGTTCCACTTTCAAAGGTGAACCTAGCATAAGTGCAGACATGTGTGCCGAGCGTTTCTAATGCTAATGTGACTGATTAGTAATACAGACTTTTACAACTTTGATACCTCGGTATGTTAAAAGTGGCGCTAATGTTTTTCTTTCAGATAAACAAGTTTCTGTTTACTATCATGCTTATGCTTAAATTTTTGGTTATCCTCCTCTTATATATATATAATTGTTGTTAACCTGTTTATTTTTTTGTTTGTCAATAAATTTGTTCTGGCGAACCTTGCCTCTCCTTCACCTATGTCAATTTATTGATAATAATTGAGCATTCTTTCTATGTATATTTATCTGGGATAATTCTAATTGATTGTTCCTTTATGCAAGCTTATTTTGCATTGGTTTATGCTTTCCCTTAGCGGGAGGACTCCATCCCCTAAGGGGACGGTGGCGGTTATGCAAGTTTCCTTCTACTCGGATATAAACCTTTGTCCAATACAGTATTGAACAGAGAACTGGTCAATATTTCATATTGATGCAGTGGTTCTTTACAAACTATGCTTTAAATAATATAGGGTGAGACCACTATATTGGCTTGCCTGTTATTCATACATAGGTATATGTACTCTTCAAGACTTTTCCAGAGTCTAGTAGGACTCTTCCCTGTAGGGGGCAGGAAGCTCTAATATGGTTTATGGTTAGTTGAAAAGATGTATAACGGTAACATCTCAGGTCTCTAGGTCTAGTCGACCGGGGAAATACCTCCGGGGAGTACGGCACGTTTTGAGAATCCACAGATACAGTAATGCTCTGGTATACTTCTATCAGGACAACATGGCTTGAGCCCAAAAAACGGATTTTGAGATTTTGAGCGAAGCGAAAAATCTATTTTTGGGTGATATGGCCATGTCATCCTGATGGACCCCGCCCTTCCCTTTCTATGAAAGTGCTGTAGGTCCCCACCCTACATACAGTATCTCTAGCACCTCGTGTATTGCTACAAGGAATACAGATGGCGCCGTGAGCGGCGCAATGCATGCGTACGAAACGGGAGAAGAGAGAGCCTTGCGAGCGGCTCTCCTTTTTATTTCTCGTTTTCGTTTTTCTTGCCAATTGACCTCTTCGAAGTGTTATCTCTGTCAAGAACGCGTCCTCTGATATTTCGCGATATCCCTGGTTCTTTTATTAGTGATATTCGCTCCAGGAGTTAGAATTCTGGGTACCTTAAGTTAAATTCTCTGGGAATATTGCCGTAGTTGTAAAATACCAAAGGAAGCTACCCTATAGGAACTTCCATCAGGACGACATGGCCATCTCACCCAAAAATAGATTTTTCGCTTCACTCAGAATCCGTTTTATAGATCTTACATTTACTTTTTTTCTTTTCAATTGGTCTTTTATTTTATTCAACTTTTGTCTAATTCATAAAATTTTTTTCATTTTTTATTTTGAGATTTTCGTGAGTAATTAAACGTTTTCTCTCTCTCTCTCTCTCTCTCTCTCTCTCTCTCTCTCTCTCTCTCTCTCTCTCCTCTCTCTCTCTCTCTCCATCTCACTGCATCGTAGAGAGATCACCTTGAGATGACCATAATCATTGCCACACCAATCCGCTTATTCTAATCATTCATTGAATGAAAAAATTTTTCCTGAAGTAGTGAAGCAAAATATTCTTATTAACGAAACTCTTCTTGAAGAAAAATTAAGTCGCTATAAAGATGTTACTAGAAATATGATAATAATAATAATAATAATAACAATAATATTTAATAATAATAATAATAATAATAATAATAATAATAATACGACCAGATTTAAACATTGTGTGAGAGAGAGAGAGAGAGAGAGAGAGAGAGAGAGAGAGAGAGAGAGAGAGAGAGAGAGAGAGAGACAGAGACAGAGAGAGAGATATTTCGTCCCTATAAATAGAAATTACCCTCCTGTAGAGATATCATCACCCTACCTAACAAAAAAGAAGATAAACTAAGACATTCAAAACTTTCCATCAAAAAGGAGATATCGGGATTTTCCAGTCTCTGGGATTTCCGAATCTGTCATACAAAATCAAATGAAAAGTCAAGTTTTATCTGAAGTTCATTTAACGTCTCACGGCTCATTTGAGATTGTCAGGTTGACAGACACGAAAATGATTTTTAAAACTATCAATACGGGGTTTGAGGATAATACTTTTTTGATGCAAGAAAATTCTCAAAATGTTGTTCTCCATTCTAGTAGTCTTATATATGTAAGAATTACTATTGGCTTTTTATATAAACACGTTTCTCTTCATAAAATTCTTATAATGAAATGCCATTTTTTTCTTTTATTGCATCAAGTACCGCGTTTAATCATACAACTCTATCAAATGTGAAAATAGCAATTAGTTTTTAAATTTGTACTTAAATTTTCGAAAAACCACTTCCTAATCTAACTCCAATCTAGTCCCGCATTCACAATAAAATTTGTATATCTCAAAAAGTGCACGCTGAGTCCATCTATTAGAAAAAGAGGGAAATGTACCAACCGTGTTTCACACAATTGTACATAATTCCTTTTGTATATATTATGCTTGTATCTTCGCTCCTCCCTCGCACTAAAACGAACATGAAAATTCCTGTCTGGTTTTTCCTCTGTGATATTGTCTGTCTTGTCAACTTGTCATGTCCTGTTGCCTTGAGGTTTTGTATATAAGGAAAGTGTTCCACAACAATATAACGCAGTCTTTTCCAATCTGCCTTTGATTTCACAACTCCTCTCTCGGCCCGTCACATTGGTGACCCCGGAAGTCGACTCGCTCCCACCGCCTTCCACCCCCACCCCCTCGCCCCTTCATCGTTGGTACTATGGCGGACTCTACGGCGGTTGGTGCTGCGGCCGCTCCATTCAAACTTTCATCGTTTGCCAGCGGAGAGGCGTTTGCTTGGTTTCAGCGCGCAGAAGTCCAGTTTCGTATCAGGGTCGTGACTCGCTCAACCACCAAAGCGGATTATGTTCTCGCGGCGATACCCGAGGACACCTTCCCAGAAATATCCGACTGGCTTTTTGAACAAGGAGACACCCCAATAGCGTATGACGACCTCAAATCATACCTTCTGCAGCAGTACTCACCGTCGCCAGCCGCCCGTATAGCAAAGCTTTTTCAGCTCTCGCAACAACCGTTGGGGGACCAAAGGGCTTCGCTTGCCCTCAGGGAAATGACCAGTATCGCTCGCCTTCAACCTGCCACAGACGGCTCTCCTTGTGAGGTGAACCTACTCCGTGCCCTTTGGATACGCCGTTTACCTGAACCTGTGCGCGCTGCCATACCCGATGTCGATAGTTTACCCATAAAGGACTTGATGACCAAAGCCGACCCCCTTATGGACAGCCACTTCAAGACCTCCATCAACGCCTCCACCCCTGATGACGAGGATGCCTATTCAACGTCAAACGAAGCTGACATGAATGCCGTAGGACATACACGCCTACCCCGTGACGTGCCGAAGCGGCGACAAAGCCGCCCACCACCCACCAATCGCTCGCTCCCCAACGAACGACTTCTACAGCCACTTACTACCTCCCATCCGCCGCAGTTTTGCTACTACCACTTCAGATTCGGGGCAACCACGAAGAAATGTTCCACAGATTGTCAGTGGCCAAAAAACGTGTAAGTAGGCCATCGCTTGTGGCGGTGGCCTCCCATGTTTCTAATCTTTTCTTTTTACAGGATGCAGGAACGGGCGTACAATTTTTGGTAGACACGGGTGCTTGCCGTTCTCTTTTGCCAAGGAAACTCTTCAAGGCGCAACGTAGTCTGTCTACATCTGCCGACGTCCGCTTGGTAGCTGCCAACGGATCTGCGATACCCACCTACGGTTACGAGAGCCTCACATTATCGTTCGGAAACGGTAAATTCAATTGGAAGTTTCTCATTGCTGACGTCACAATGCCAATCCTTGGTGCGGATTTCCTCTCTCATTTCCACCTTCTGGTCAATATCACCCACCGACAATTGGTCAACGCAGACTCGTACTTGTCGACACCTCTTCAACCCGCCCCCTCCTACCTTGCTCTCCACATCAGCGCACCCACGGATGCCTACGCCGTCCTCCTCACGTCGTACCCGGAAGTTTTCCGTCCAGAACTTCGCCAAACGCCCACGGTTCCCGCCAAGCACGGTATTTATCATCATATCAAGACGACGGGACCCCAGTCTTCGCAAAATTCAGACGTCTGGCACCGGAACGATTGGCAGCCGCCAAACAGACGTTCGCCGAAATGGAGAAAATGGGCCTTTGCCAAAAGGCCTCCAGCCCATGGTCGTCACCCTTACACATCGTTCTGAAGAAAGACGGCTCCCTCCGTCCGTGCGGGGATTACAGGCGCCTGAACATGCAAACAGAACCAGATCACTACCCCCTCCCAAACATTGCCGATGTAACCTCCTACCTGCACAAAGCAAAGGTTTTTTCTACGCTTGACCTCCTGAAGAGGTATTATCAGGTGCCTATGAACCCAGAAGACATCCCCAAGACCGCCATCACCAATCCGTTTGGCACATACACCTTCAATTACTCCTGTTTTGGCCTTCGTAATGCTGGGGCAACGTTTCAACGTCTCATGGATGGCATCTTAGGGGACCTCCCTATATGTGTATGTTATGTGGACGACATACTTGTGTTCTCCTCCTCAAAAGAAGAACACCTCCGTCACCTGCGCATTGTGCTCGACCGCCTGCAACAAAACGGCCTTGTAGTCCGGTACGACAAGTGTACCTTTGGCGCCAACGAAGTGTCGTTCTTAGGGCACCGTATCACTCCTGAAGGAGTCCATCCCCTCCCTGAGAAGGTAGCAGCCGTTCAGAATTTCCCCACGCCCTCGACCGTCAAAGCTCTGCAGGAATTCTTGGGCATGATCAACTATTATCACCGTTTTCTGCTAGCCATTGCCGCCACTCTTGCTCCCCTCTACGCCTCCCTCAGGGGTAAGCCAAAGGACCTGAAGTGGGGTCCCCTTCAAGAAGCAGCCTTCTGCAATGCAAAGAAGGCCCTATCAACTGCTGCGGCTCTCACTTTTCCTATCCCACACGCCCCTCTCCTTCTCTCCACCGATGCCAGCGACGTCGCTATTGGTGCAGTACTCGAGCAGGTGGTCAAAGGCTCGCCCCGCACATTGGCCTTCTTCAGCAGAAAACTGTCCAAGGCAGAATCGGGTTATTCTACTTTTGATCGAGAATTGCTGGCGGTGCACTTGGCTGTCCGTCACTTTCGCCATTTCTTAGAAGGTACGCCCTTCGTCATTCGCACAGACCACATGCCTCTGGTGCACGCCTTCACTCGACAGTCTGACGCCTGGTCCGCCCGTCAACGCCGACATCTCTCCGCCGTGGCTGAATACAATTGCACCCTCCAATACGTCCCTGGGAAAATGAATCCCGTTGCCGATGCCCTGTCAAGAAACACGTTGGCTGCCGTTCAACTGGGATTGGATTGCAACGCCCTGGCTGAAGCCCAACGACAGGATCCAGAGTATCAAGCTTGTAGGACATCCTGCACATCCCTCCGTGGGAGGATTTTCCCCTCGAATACTCCAACACCACCCTCCTCTGTGACGTCAGTACTGGTAGACCGCGACCTTGGATTCCTGCTCCCATGCGCCGACAGGTGTTTGATTTCATCCACGGCCTTTCACATCCCTCGTGCCGTTCTACTGCACAGTTGCTGAAGGCAAAGTTCATTTGGCAAGGCATTTCTAAGGATGCTAAGGATTGGGTCCGTTCCTGTACTTCTTGCCAAACTTCCAAAGTACATCGACACACGGATTCAGGAGTGGGCACCTTTCCTCAACCTCAGCGTCGTTTCGCACACATTCACGTCGATGTTGTAGGCCCCCTACCCACATCACAAGGACATCGTTACCTGTTTACCGTCATCGACCGCTCCACTCGTTGGCCTGAAGCCATTCCCATGGAAACTGCAACGTCCGCCTCATGTACATCTGCCTTACTCTCTGGATGGATTTCAAGATTCTGTATCCCTGAGCATATTACTTCTGACAAGGGAACCACTTTCACCTCTCAATTATGGACGTCATTAGCGAATCTCCTGGGCATCACCCTACATCAGACAACGGCCTACAACCCCGCTGCCAATGGAATGGTTGAACGTTTTCATCGCACCCTCAAAGCAGCTTTGATGTCCTGCTGCAAGGATTGCAACTGGTTTACTCAGCTTCCCTGGGTCCTCCTTATACTAAGGACCACTCCTAAAGACGCCCTCGACGTCTCGGTAGCCGAAATGGTGTATGGCGACCCGTTGGTCGTCCCTGCCGAGTTTTTCCTTCTACAACCTCCTCCGACGATCTCCAGCGCATACGTCACGTCGTGGGAAAATTTACTCCGTGCCGCCAGACTTACAAGCCCCCAGCGAAGTATCACATACCAACGGCCTTGCACTCTGCAACGCACGTCTTCCTGTGCAACGACACCAGCAAGCCACCGTTAACGCTCCCTTACACGTGACCTTTCCTTGTGATCCGACACAGTCCTAAAGCATTCCTCCTAACCATTCGGGGCAAAGAAGACTGGGTCTCCATTGATCGTCTAAAACCTGCTTATCTTCTGCCAGATGACCCGCCTACAGTTCGCCTCTCTAGATCAGGGCGCCCTATTTAACATGTACAGTATGTCATTTTTAGGGGGGGGAGCCATGTACCAACCGTGTTTCACACAATTGTACATAATTCCTTTTGTATATATTATGCTTGTATCTTCGCTCCTCCCTCGCACTAAAATGAACATGAAAATTCCTGTCTGGTTTTTCCTCTGTGATATTGTCTGTCTTGTGAACTTGTCATGTCCTGTTGCCTTGAGGTTTTGTATATAAGGAGAGTGTTCCACAACAATATAACGCAGTCGTTTCCAATCTGAATAAGCAAATGAAGTAAAAATAGTCATTTAAAGGAAAATTTGCTAGTCTTCCTTCCCTAGTAGTTCGTGTGTGAAATGACATCTGGTGGTGCTTAAGATGAACATTTCAAACCAGACTTTAACATCCTTCCTTGGAGAACCCATATATGGTAATTGGCGTAATTAGTCAAACGACCATTACATTGGTTAAGGGATTTTTAACTCATTTACTTTTGTGTTAAATACTAATATTATTTATGCAAGGTCTCGTATTACATCTTAATACGATTATTTGCAGAAGGATTCACTTGTAAATATCACGATTAATTACTGCTATTACGCTCTTTACATCATGATATATACATATACCGTGTTTATATTCAGTTATCTACCGAGGAACAAATCTATACTATAATTGCAAGACGGTTTTCAATTGTTTATTCAATAAACTACTCAAATAAAGTATATCTTAAAGACGAAAGGGAAATATGTTTTAATGAATATTTTGTATAAGAAATAAAAAAAAACTAAAAATTATCAAAGATTAAATAGAAAAAATACAAGGATAATGAAAATTATCATCAAAATTATAATGCATGTCATTATTAATATTACCATTATAGTTTTTTTTTTGTTGTTGTTGCTGTTGAATTGTTTCATTTTGTGGTATATGATTCCTAACACGATTTCTTCAAAAAATATCATAGTCCCTTGCCTCTGCCATTTATGAGTGGCCTTCAAACCTTGAAACTAAAGTACTTTAAGGAAAAACAGTTAGCATAATATAAAAAGAATCATGAAACGTAATATTGAAAAGAGAAAAGATTGAGGGCAAAGTATTAATAGACCCGGTATACTAAAACTGATTAAAATAACTTCAGTTTAATCAACCGATTGAAGAGAAATGAAATGTTATTTTGAAAATGATTGAACACAATGGTTGACATATTCAGAGCGTCAACTTTCACGAGACTCTATTTGTCAGTCTTTTGTCATTCAAAATCACTTTTTTCCGTCTATTTCCCCTGTAAGTCTTCTCATTTTATTACCCTCTCTCTCTCTCTCTCTCTCTCTCTCTCTCTCTCTCTCTCTCTCTCTCTCTCTCTCTCTCTCTCTCTCTCTCTCTCCAGTAAACCGCTTAAACATACAGGCTGAGGTGGGACATGATCTACTAGCGCGATAAAACTATTATTATTATTATTATTATTATTATTATTATTATTATTATTATTATTATTATTATTATTATTATTATTATTATTATTATTATTACCAGCCAAACTACAACCTTAGTGGGAAAAGCAGGATGAAATAAATTATATGAGAAGTAATGAATGATTGAAATAAAAAAAAAAATAAGCATAGTAACAACATTCAAATCAATCTCTCATATATAAACTATGAAAAATTCTAAAAAAAAGAGAGAGAGAGAAAGAGAAATAAGATAGAATGGTGAGCACGAATGACAAAACTGTAACTGATATGAAAGCCAAAATAGAGACATTTTTTTAATTTTGATAAACGAAGGAAATTATCCTAATTTTATATATAACAAAAAAAATCCTTAATTCGGAATCAGATAATTTGTAGGTAAAAAATATACATTATGTTTTCCTCTACATAAATCATTATCTTTTCTCTTTCTCCTTTTGTTGATCATTTAAGATCTGCATTTTTTTCATGTTAAGAAATAATTTATTTAATGATATTTCAGATTTTCTTTTATTCCCCTTTTTATCATCAGTTGTATTTTTTTTTTTTTACCATCTATGGGATCCCACTTATCTTTCCCTTTCCATTGTATAATAGTATCTGAGATTCTTTTATGATATCATGTTGGCTTCAAAATTATATCATACATTTTAATTCATATCCCATTATATGCAATATATATCTGTCTATCTATCTATCTATCTATCTTTTAATGTATTCATC
>NC_090758.1:24208101-24213029 GCF_036898095.1 Palaemon carinicauda | reverse complement strand
ACCTGACATAAAAATTCATAAAAAAAAAAGTTTATACATATATACACAAATCCTTTTAGGAATTGATTCTTGAATGTTTAGGACACATCTTGATGTATTTTGGATGAAGTCAGACCCATGGAGGTGAAGATCTGAAATGAGAAAAAAAGGGTAACTTTTTTTGGCCAAAAAAATTTGTCCAAATTTCATGAATTTTTTTGGGTACCCAAATGAAATAGGAAGTGGCTAATTTTTTTAGGGAATAAACATATGTTATCCTAAAATAGAAATATGTAAAAAAATCTTCATTATTTTGTAAATTACATTTATATCAGGGGCCATATCTAAAGGTAATTTTTTGAGTACTTAGAAATTCCGTAAAAAAAATACATATATTTAATATATAATATGATATTTATGCAGGTAAAAATATACCAAAATATCACAAATTCTATAGGGAACAAGAATATATATAGATAGGGCAGCTTACGCTTCGGATATGTCCACAAAATGGCCGCCAACCACACTGATTCAGACTCCCTAATCTGCCACTTGAAATGTAGGAAGGGTATGTCAATTTCAAGGTGTTATTTACTAATCTAATTATTATTGGATATGCATAAAAAATTGTATGGTGGGTTGCTGGATAATTGTCGCTTATTTTACGACTTCAAAATTAAAATTCTGACCCAAAAAATCTTTTTTGAAGGGAAATAAAATCGAAAAAAAAAATGTAAAACAATATTTTAGCTAAAAAAATTTGATGATATTCAATCAAAAAAAAAAGTAAACAAAATTTTCCGACAAATAAACATCTAGAGGAATCATTACTCTGTGATAGTTCCTTAGTACGTAGTAATTTTGAAAGAATTGGGAAAAAACGAAAAAATGGCAATCATCGGAAAATCGAACACATACCTATATATACGCCATATCTGGCTAAAAAAAAGATAGGCATGGGTAGCCAGATCATCTAGAAACACTTTCCAACACTATAAAAATATAAGTTTTGCGACACTACTTGCCAATTCCTTACGGTAACATGACTAAGCAAAAAAAATGCAAAACAAATAAAAAGGGGCACTCGAGGAAAAATGGCTAACATTCTAATATACGGCATTTCAGAAAAAAAAAATTCAGCCACGTGCTAGGCAAACCATCAAGGCACATTTTCCGACAAATAAACATCTAAATGAATAATTACTCTGTGATAGTTCCTTAGTACGTAGTAATTTTGAAAGAAATGGGAAAAAACGAAAAAATGGCAATCACAGGAAAATTGAACACATACATATATATACGCCATATCTGGCTAAAAAAAGAAGATAGGCATGGGTAGCCAGATCATCTAGAAACACTTTCCAACACTATAAAAATATAAGTTTTGCGACACTACTTGCCAATTCCTTACGGTAACATGACTAAGCAAAAAAATGCAAAACAAATAAAAAGGGGCACTCGTGGAAAAATGGCCATTCTAATATACGGCATTTCAGAAAAAAAAATTTCAGCCACGTGCTAGGCAAACCATCAAGGCATATTTTCCGACAAATAAACATATAAATGAAATATTACTCTGTGATAGTTCCTTAGTACGTAGTAATTTTGAAAGAAATGGGAAAAAAACGAAAAAATGGCAATCACAGGAAAATCGAACACATACTTATATATACGCCATATCTGGCTAAAAAAAAAATAGGCATGGGTAGCCAGATCATCTAGAAACACTTTCCAACACTATAAAAAATATAAGTTTTGCGACACTACTTGCCAATTCCTTACGGTAACATGACTAAGCAAAAAAATGCAAAACAAATAATAAGGGGCACTCGCGGAAAAATGCCCAACATTCTAATATACGGCATCTCAGATAAAAAAAAAAGACATGCACGTGTTAGCCCAACCATCAAGGCACACTTTCTAACACATAAACATGAAAAAAAAAAATCAATAATATACGGCAATTCCTTACTACGTAGTAAATTTTTACAAATATTGAAAAAAAAACAGAAATTGGCAACCGCAGTTAAATACCCAATATACCAATAACTACGTCGTATCTGACAAAAACAAAATCACGCATGGGTAGCCAGATCATCTAGACACACTTTCCAACACTAAAAAAGCAAAAGTTTTACGACACTATTTCGCAATATCTTACGGAAAAATGACTTGGCAAAAAAATGAAAAAAAATGAAAAAGGGACACTCGCGGTAAAATGCCCGACATTCTAATATACGACATCTCAGATAAAAAAAAAGACATGCACGTGTTAGCCCAACCATCAAGGCACACTTTCTAACACATAAACATGAAAAAAAAATGAATAATATACGGCAATTCCTTACTACGTAGTAATTTTTACAAATATTGAAAAAAAAACAGAAATTAGTAACCGCAGTTAAATACCCAATATACCAATAACTACGTCGATTCTGACAAAAACAAAGTCATGCATGGGTAGCCAGATCATCTAGACACACTTTCCAACACTAAACAAGCAAAAGTTTTACGACACTATTTGGCAATATCTTACGGAAAAATGACTTGGCAAAAAAAATGAAAAAAAATGAAAAAGGGGCACTCGCGGTAAAATGGTCCTCGTGGTGATGAACGACATTTTAACTAAAAAAAAAAACATGCACATGGTAGCCAAACAATCCACCAAGACTTTCCACAACTGATAACCTATACAAGTTGCACCATTCTACGACAATTTCATAATACGTAATAACTTTGATAATTATGCAAACTACCCTAGAAGGGTAAACTCGGACGCGAACGACCCCCGACGCGTCTCAGAAATCGGGGAAGGAGTACAGCTACAGCAATGCACATCTGGACACTACTAGAGCGTGTAGGGGAGACACCTCCTGCAGGTCGATCACCCACAAATTCAGTCACGGGGGTGAGTCACGTGAGAAAAACCTGTTTTTTTTTTGACGCTCGGGGTCGCAAACGACCCACCGTACCTATCCAGGGTTAACCTTATTTGATGCTCGATCACATCTGTTTTTCCTAAGGATCCATCCGTAGTGGAAAAGACATCTTGATATTTAGTTAAAAGTTCAAAATTTTTCTGCTGAATTTCTTCGTCTTGAATGTCCTTACTGATTTTATTTTTAATAGATCGCAAAAGGGATTCATCCGCAACTGATTGAGAGTGATTGATTTCAGCAACGGTAAGAATAAGATGTTTATAAACTTCTACATCCAAGATATGTTGATTTTTGTGAATTACTAAAGTGTTATTTAAATGATTACAGACTTCGATATTACATTGCTGATGTGAGCCTACTGTATAAATAGCTTGTGTGACAGACAATCCGTTAGTTTTCAAAGTATCGGAAAGGATTAATATTTCAGATCTCGGTAGTGTTTTCTTTATTTGCACTATTAAATTCGAAGGTATGTTTGGTTCGATAGATTGCGTGCAAGATGATATTACGGGTGAACGAGAATTCTGCTGGGTCGCGTATATTATTTCTTTATTAGTGAGACAAGTTATTGGTTCTTCAACGTACGTTACGGTTACATTTGTCGTCTCCTTTTTATCCAAAACTGATTTTAAGGTATTAGAAGACTTATAGAATTTCCTTTTGATATACACGCCGTGCTTGGCAGGAGCTAAGATAATGTTTTGATTTCCCATAGATGGGTATCCTATAATTACAGCTGGATACATATTAATGTTTTTTACAACAACAAATGTATCGGCAAACGTGCGATTACCGACTCTGAACTGAATATGAGTTATGCCTATGACGTTTAATTCATTATTTCCTATACCTGAAAGTCTAATTCCTGATTTTTCAATCGGAAAGTTCGAAAACAACAAATGATGTGTCTTCAAATCCATGATATTACGTGGACTACCAGAGTCAAAAAATAACGTAAAGGATTTGTGTTCTAAATTTACAGCATATAAGGTTGGCCGTAACTCATTTTGGCTTATTATTGTATGAATTCGTTGCAAATCTACGGGAGCATGCACTGTTTTACTTAATTTGGCCGTGTGTTTCATAGGAAAATCTATTGTCTCACAATTATCTGATAAAACATTAAATTGATTATTCAATACTATTGATGTTGACATGAATGACCTTGACCCAACATCACTCTCTTCCCCTCTAGAGTTAACTATGTGGTATTTGCTTTGCTCTGCACATTCTGAGAATTAGTCTGACCTTACGAGGTCTGGTTTGACGGCCCAGGCTCAGCGATATTTGAAGAAGTGTTTGTTTGTTTCGGACTCTGAACTGCAATGACATTTGGTTGTTTCTTCTTATTGTTAAAATGAGGATTTTTCTTTATATTTCCATATGGAACTGACTGTGGAATTGACTGTGTATTTCTGGGATATTGTTGTGTCTTACGCGAGTAACATTGACTATAAGAATGTGTTGCAGTGTTGTGAATTGAGCAAAATTTTGTTCTGCAGTCTGCGCTTATGTGACCTTGACGTTTGCAGTTGTAACACGTCAATCCCGCTACTGGACTGCTAACTACGTTCACTGTTTGTGGTTTTGTTTCATTCTTTGCAAAAACTTGAGTTAACACGGGATCGAGATCTGGACACTTGGACATGTGTTTCTTTTTCTGTTTATAGACATCCAATTCCGTACTTGCAGGCGTTAACTTCTTATCAAAACACCGCACTAAAGCTTCAGGCAACATAAGTGTCATGCAAGTTAAATACATTAATCGTAAAAAATCTTTCATGGAGATGTTATCGTTAGTAACCCAAGTGGAATGACCTAAAATTTCCTGATATTCGTTAAGCCTATCAGCTATGAGAGCTGCTCTCTCAATAACATTAAGCCGATTCATAGTGGCTTGATTAAGTGTATTTCGTAACCCCCCATAGATCGCGCGTAACCTAACTTTGAAATCATCCCAAGTAACTGCTTCTTGAAATGAAACACCTCTTAAATACGCACTCGCATCCC
>NC_090758.1:24193101-24200601 GCF_036898095.1 Palaemon carinicauda | reverse complement strand
TATATATATATATATATATATATATATATATATATATATATATATATATATATATATATATATATATATATATATATATATATATATATATATATATATATATATATATATATATATATAGGGCTGATATATTTCATTAGATGCCCATAGATTCTGTTATATTTTTTTTTTTCTCTTTTCTTTTTTAACATTCCGGCTTATATATTTTTATTAAATGCCGAGAGAAAAAATGATTTATATCTTTTTTTTTTTTTTAAATGTTGTTTTAAATGTATTTTTAACAATGCAAATGTAGAAAATTTCTTTAATTACATATTACTAGCGTACTAATCAGCTTTTCATACAAACTCTTCCCGACAAATTACTCCTTTAGCGAATGAAGTGGCCACTCAAACGGCTTTGAACTGAATCAAATAGGGCGTATTGTCGGGGCTAGGCGAATCGTTCCTTTTTAGCTGCTTGCTCTGCCGTAACCTACGCCAAACAAGGATGTTCACGGCGATAAATATCACCACCTTGATACTCAAACCAGCTAGTAGTATGGGGTGAAGAATTTCCTTATAAGTCGGTGACAGGTGGTCCATTTCGGTTATTTTCATCAACCGCTTGGCAACTTGTCTATTGTACGGGAGAGGAAGTGCCGGCATTGTAGAGGTCCACGTGAAGTTCGCGAAGTAGGCTCGTTCTCTGATGATTGTCCGTATACCAGTCACCATGGAATTCGGGGAAGTCCCGACACAACCATCTGCTGCGACGAAGATATGGGTGAAGGATGTGGATCCGTCAGGGCATGATACATTGAAGCCGTCCTTGTCGTATCGTATCCACGAGCCATTATTCAGTCTGCAATTGAACTCCTTATTGTCAAAGGGATAAAGCTTATCCAGACAATTTTCACTTGTATGTGAGAGAGCACCGTCTAGCACTATACCTAACTCGCATGAATCCATTAAGTTTTTATGGAATTCAAATGAGTCAGCTGTACATATTTTTCTACCCATTGCGTCTGAACAGTGAGTTAATTGATTTAAGTCTTTTATGACCGTATATGTTTCCTTGTCTGGGGAAATCAATACGTGTCCTGTCAAACTGGATATTGCTGGATTTGAGTGATTCGTCATGAAAGTCGGAAATGGTGATATCCTGTAAGATTGCCAGGCATCAGAAGAATCAAAGGGAATTGTAATCATAATCTTGTTATTATCTACGTTTACTGTAATTAGGCTGTAATAAAATTCTAACCTATGTTCGTCTAACAAAGGAACATAGCCTAGTTTATCCCTTCCGTTCTTCAGAATTAATTTTAAGTAACTTATAGGCAACAAATGGGGCGACAATACACCTTTAGTTGCTAACGTGATAGCTTCTACATAATCCTTGGATTTCTCAATGAAATGTGTAAATCTGTTATATATGTGATCTATCTTTGAATCATAATACGTTAATGTTGCCAACAAATCCTGACTTCCATAATTTGAACGATATTATCTGAATGTTCATTTAACAAATCCATAATTTTATTGATTGAAGCTAACTGATTCCTTAGTTCTGACATAATCAATTCATCTCTATGAGTCAAGAACTAAATTTTCTTATTTTGATTACTAATTTTAAGACGATTGGAAATTCCTAAACCTAAACTTGCAACAGACCCAAAGATGCTTAATGCAGCATAAATAAACGGATTCCGTCTTTCTTTATGTTCGTGTCCTACAGTCCACATCAAAAGGTCATAAGCCAAAGATCCTGTCTCGCCAGTCTTATTTTTCAAGTCATCAGATAGCATCTCTGCAACTTTTAATGTTGATCCAAGCAAACTCTTTGTAGTCAAATGAAAATGTCTTCTATGCAACTCATCCAATGATGCAGAAAACCTTGAAATGGCGGTTCTTAAGCTAGTGACATCATTCTCTTGAAGAAAAATTGCTTGCATATGCACTTCGACAATTACGTTGGTTGATGTAATAAAAATGTCTTCTTGTCTTTCAACTATATTGCCATATTTAAAATATATATTTTTAGTCTTAGAGCTCATCCCATACGAGAAAAATGTCTGAGCGAACAATATCACTTACAACAACAAAAAATTCATCTTGGAAACCTGTAACGAGAAAAAATATATTTAATTACTCCTGTATTAAAAAGAAAACTTTTAATCACATAAAACAAAATAAAATTTTCCTTCACTTCTTTTCCTCTCTTTTCTTTTTAATTTCTTATGTGAGCCAATGGTACTATTCTCTCATCCGTGGGTTGGGATACGTTTTGAACTCTAAACCGATTGGCCGTTAATGTTTCCAAAATGTTAAATGGCCCTTCAAACTTAGGTGTTAGTTTATAATTGAGCCCTTTTCTGACATTGATTTGAATATATGTTATCACCCACGGTATATGTTTTAGTTGGTTTCGCTATTTTATCATGATCCCTTTTCATTATGATTTGTGATTCTTCTAAATTCTTTCGAAGGATATCATATCGACTTATACTTGCATTTATACATTCTTTTAAAGGATTTGATAGATTAGTTGTAGGCGTTAATACATGGAAAGGTGTTCTAACTGGGGTACCATACAATGCTTCATGCGGTGACATTTTAATTGATATATGATATGAATGATTCAGAGTACTCAGTGCCGCCGGTATTGCAATATCCCAGTTGGGGTCTGATCCCCCTAGTGTTACCCTCAATATATTTAATATCTTCCTATTTGCTCTTTCCACTAGCCCATTCGACTCTGGGTGATATATCATGGAATTAATTTTCTTTATGTTGAGGAATTCACACAATGAGGTAAGAAAGTGATTATTAAATTCACCACCCGAGTCTGAGATTATCATGTGTGGAATTACATGTTTACAAATGTAACACTCGTAAAACTTCCTAGCGCATTCAATTGCAGTTTTAGTTTTAAGCGCTATTAGTTCTGTATATCGAGTTAAAGCATCTATAATTACTAAGAGGTGCTTATTTCCTCTGTCTGACTCGTAAAATCCTGTTAACAAATCTAAATGTATTCTTTCAAAGGGTTGATTGGGCACAGGATAAGCTCCTAGGCTGACAGGTGTTTTCGTATGCCCTTTGTTTTCCTGACATGTGCGACAATTAGCTATGTGTCTTTTTATATCTGTAAGCATTGTATGCCAATAAAACAATGATTTGGCTTTCTGTGACATTAATGAGAACCCAGGGTGTCCATGTAATGGATTTGAATGCAACCAATTTAGGACAGTGGAAATAAGTAAGATTGGTACTACTACCTGGTCGTTAGTTACATGTGGTGTATTGCGGGTTTTCCTTGTCACAGTCCTACACAGAATATTATCTTTGAATATATAATTCTGCTGCTTATACTTTATATATTCCTTTTCTTTATGATTGCCTTTCAAAGCATTTATAATTGTTTCTATTTTCTGATCTTTTCTTTGCTCAGTCTGTAAAAATTCAGCACTCCAGCCTAAATCTTCTTGTTCAGATATTGTTTTTACAATAGGCATGGATGTTGATATATCTATTAATTCAGCTAAAGGCTCCGTACAAGATGACACGGGGTTGCGTGATAATGCATCCGCAATGATATTTGCTTTCCCAGGTAAATACCCGATTCTTGCGCCAAAATCTTGAATGATCAAATGCCACCGAGTTCGTTTAGGGCTGTAATTGAAGCCTTTAAAGAACTCTGTTAGTGGTTTATGGTCAGTAAGAACCTTAACGGGATAACCGTAAATTATGAACTTAAAATGCACTAGCGAATTAACAATAGCTAGTCCTTCCTTGTCTATTACTGCATACTTACTTTCGGAAGTTCTCAATTTTCGAGAATAGAAAGCTATCGTGAAAAATTGTTTATCATATTGCTGAAGCAATACCCCTCCTACTCCTAAGTCTGAGGCGTCTGTTGCAATGAAGAATTCCTTACCGAAGTCAGGAAATTTTAAGATAGGAGAACTGCACAGTTCATCTTTCAAAGTATTAAACGCCTGTTGATGTTGCTCAGACCATATGAAATCTACGCCCTTCTTCGTAAGATCAGTTAAAGGAGCGGCTATTATAGAATAGTTGCGTATAAAACGCCTGTAATATCCACTACAACCCAGAAATTGCTGTATTACCTTGACATTAGTAGGTATGGGAAAATTACGTATAGCCGACACCTTATCATGGACTACTTTAAGACCTTGGCTTGACACCATGAAACCCAAATATATTATTTCTGTTTTGAAAAATTCACACTTACTAATCTTTACCCTTAAGTTATGTTGTCTTAATCTCTGTAGTACTAGTTCTAACTTACGTAGATGTTCTTCTAAGGTGTTGGAAAAGATTACAAGATCATCCATATAGGCATGCAATATATCCCCTAACAAGTCTCCAAACACTATGTTAATCATTCTTGTAAATGTTATAGGAGCACAACGTAAACCAAAAGGCATCCGTAAAAATTCATAATGTCCCCTGGCTGTGCTGAAGGCTGTGTATGGGATACTATCTTCTTCTAATGATATCTGGTGAAAGCCTTTAAGTAAGTCCAAACTGGTAAAATATTTATTCTGACCTAACAAAGACAAAATATCGTCAGTACATGGCACTGGGAATCGATCAGGGATCGTTTCCTCGTTTAGACGACGAAAGTCGACGCAGATACGCCATGTTCGATCTTTTTTCGGTACAACTATTAAAGGAAAATTATAATGGCTGTTTGATTTTCTAATGACTCCTTCCTCTAACATTTTACCTACTTCATCATTTATTTCATTCTGGAATTTCATAGGGAGTCTGTACGAGGGTACATATATAATTTTCTGCTTGTCCTTTAACCTTATTTGATGCTCGATCACATCTGTTTTTCCTAAGGATCCATCCGTAGTGGAAAAGACATCTTGATATTTAGTTAAAAGTTCAAAATTTTTCTGCTGAATTTCTTCGTCTTGAATGTCCTTACTGATTTTATTTTTAATAGATCGCAAAAGGGATTCATCCGCAACTGATTGAGAGTGATTGATTTCAGCAACGGTAAGAATAAGATGTTTATAAACTTCTACATCCAAGATATGTTGATTTTTGTGAATTACTAAAGTGTTATTTAAATGATTACAGACTTCGATATTACATTGCTGATGTGAGCCTACTGTATAAATAGCTTGTGTGACAGACAATCCGTTAGTTTTCAAAGTATCGGAAAGGATTAATATTTCAGATCCCGGTAGTGTTTTCTTTATTTGCACTATTAAATTCGAAGGTATGTTTGGTTCGATAGATTGCGTGCAAGATGATATTACGGGTGAACGAGAATTCTGCTGGGTCGCGTATATTATTTCTTTATTAGTGAGACAAGTTATTGGTTCTTCAACGTACGTTACGGTTACATTTGTCGTCTCCTTTTTATCCAAAACTGATTTTAAGGTATTAGAAGACTTATAGAATTTCCTTTTGATATACACGCCGTGCTTGGCAGGAGCTAAGATAATGTTTTGATTTCCCATAGATGGGTATCCTATAATTACAGCTGGATACATATTAATGTTTTTTACAACAACAAATGTATCGGCAAACGTGCGATTACCGACTCTGAACTGAATATGAGTTATGCCTATGACGTTTAATTCATTATTTCCTATACCTGAAAGTCTAATTCCTGATTTTTCAATCGGAAAGTTCGAAAACAACAAATGATGTGTCTTCAAATCCATGATATTACGTGGACTACCAGAGTCAAAAAATAACGTAAAGGATTTGTGTTCTAAATTTACAGCATATAAGGTTGGCCGTAACTCATTTTGGCTTATTATTGTATGAATTCGTTGCAAATCTACGGGAGCATGCACTGTTTTACTTAATTTGGCCGTGTGTTTCATAGGAAAATCTATTGTCTCACAATTATCTGATAAAACATTAAATTGATTATTCAATACTATTGATGTTGACATGAATGACCTTGACCCAACATCACTCTCTTCCCCTCTAGAGTTAACTATGTGGTATTTGCTTTGCTCTGCACATTCTGAGAATTAGTCTGACCTTGCGAGGTCTGGTTTGACGGCCCAGGCTCAGCGATATTTGAAGAAGTGTTTGTTTGTTTCGGACTCTGAACTGCAATGACATTTGGTTGTTTCTTCTTATTGTTAAAATGAGGATTTTTCTTTATATTTCCATATGGAACTGACTGTGGAATTGACTGTGTATTTCTGGGATATTGTTGTGTCTTACGCGAGTAACATTGACTATAAGAATGTGTTGCAGTGTTGTGAATTGAGCAAAATTTTGTTCTGCAGTCTGCGCTTATGTGACCTTGACGTTTGCAGTTGTAACACGTCAATCCCGCTACTGGACTGCTAACTACGTTCACTGTTTGTGGTTTTGTTTCATTCTTTGCAAAAACTTGAGTTAACACGGGATCGAGATCTGGACACTTGGACATGTGTTTCTTTTTCTGTTTATAGACATCCAATTCCGTACTTGCAGGCGTTAACTTCTTATCAAAACACCGCACTAAAGCTTCAGGCAACATAAGTGTCATGCAAGTTAAATACATTAATCGTAAAAAATCTTTCATGGAGATGTTATCGTTAGTAACCCAAGTGGAATGACCTAAAATTTCCTGATATTCGTTAAGCCTATCAGCTATGAGAGCTGCTCTCTCAATAACATTAAGCCGATTCATAGTGGCTTGATTAAGTGTATTTCGTAACCCCCATAGATCGCGCGTAACCTAACTTTGAAATCATCCCAAGTAACTGCTTCTTGAAATAAAACACTTCTTAAATACGCACTCGCATCCCCCTTAAAAAAATCTATAAAACTTTTAGCTTCTTGTAATTGTACAAAAGGGTCTACGATTTGTTTGGCATTTAAATGGGCATCAACGGATGCAATCCATGACTCCACATTTTGTGGCAAGAACCCGTTGACCCGACCTCGAAAAGGAAGGATTGCTGACCTGGCATTTACAAGCGTGACAATTGGAGGAGGATTAGCCTGGCCTACACCACTAGGTCCAGGGGAAGGGATGACAGAAGGAGTCATGACTGCTGTATTTTTTTTTTCTATCTCTTTGACCCCTTGCAATTCTATCAAAATATCTATATGAGTACAGACGCCCACTGCGTAAACGCATATGTATAATAAAATTCCCCCAACAATGTTACTAATCCCAAAACATTTCCCGAGAATTTCTGAAAGAAAAATTCTAAATGAGAATTCGGAGTTTCCTTTTAACAAAGTTTAGCAATTCACTCACCCCAGTAATAATCGACTAACAACTCTTGATAACTACACTTCACTGCCCAAACTGGAATGAATTCAAAAAATCTGTACTTAGCTTATATATGATGTCGACACGTCCTCTCTCTCTCTCTCTCTCTTGGTGTTTTGTTAGCGATGTCTCGTTCGAGTTTCTTGTTGAATGTAGTTCTTCCTGGATATGTTTTGCAATTGTTGAACGCCAGTCCTTGGGTTTCCTAGGATGTTGATTGAAGATTCAGGTTGTATTCTAACATTTGTC
>NC_090758.1:24180601-24185601 GCF_036898095.1 Palaemon carinicauda | reverse complement strand
GTCTTTTATGACCGTATATGTTTCCTTGTCTGGGGAAATCAATACGTGTCCTGTCAAACTGGATATTACTGGATTTGAGTGATTCGTCATGAAAGTCGGAAATGGTGATATCCTGTAAGATTGCCAGGCATCAGAAGAATCAAAGGGAATTGTAATCATAATCTTGTTATTATCTACGTTTACTGTAATTAGGCTGTAATAAAATTCTAACCTATGTTCGTCTAACAAAGGAACATAGCCTAGTTTATCCCTTCCGTTCTTCAGAATTAATTTTAAGTAACTTATAGGCAACAAATGGGGCGACAATACACCTTTAGTTGCTAACGTGATAGCTTCTACATAATCCTTGGATTTCTCAATGAAATGTGTAAATCTGTTATATATGTGATCTATCTTTGAATCATAATACGTTAATGTTGCCAACAAATCCTGACTTCCATAATTTGAACGATATTATCTGAATGTTCATTTAACAAATCCATAATTTTATTGATTGAAGCTAACTGATTCCTTAGTTCTGACATAATCAATTCATCTCTATGAGTCAAGAACTAAATTTTCTTATTTTGATTACTAATTTTAAGACGATTGGAAATTCCTAAACCTAAACTTGCAACAGACCCAAAGATGCTTAATGCAGCATAAATAAACGGATTCCGTCTTTCTTTATGTTCGTGTCCTACAGTCCACATCAAAAGGTCATAAGCCAAAGATCCTGTCTCGCCAGTCTTATTTTTCAAGTCATCAGATAGCATCTCTGCAACTTTTAATGTTGATCCAAGCAAACTCTTTGTAGTCAAATGAAAATGTCTTCTATGCAACTCATCCAATGATGCAGAAAACCTTGAAATGGCGGTTCTTAAGCTAGTGACATCATTCTCTTGAAGAAAAATTGCTTACATATGCACTTCGACAATTACGTTGGTTGATGTAATAAAAATGTCTTCTTGTCTTTCAACTATATTGCCATATTTAAAATATATATTTTTAGTCTTAGAGCTCATCCCATACGAGAAAAATGTCTGAGCGAACAATATCACTTACAACAACAAAAAATTCATCTTGGAAACCTGTAACGAGAAAAAATATATTTAATTACTCCTGTATTAAAAAGAAAACTTTTAATCACATAAAACAAAATAAAATTTTCCTTCACTTCTTTTCCTCTCTTTTCTTTTTAATTTCTTATGTGAGCCAATGGTACTATTCTCTCATCCGTGGGTTGGGATACGTTTTGAACTCTAAACCGATTGGCCGTTAATGTTTCCAAAATGTTAAATGGCCCTTCAAACTTAGGTGTTAGTTTATAATTGAGCCCTTTTCTGACATTGATTTGAATATATGTTATCACCCACGGTATATGTTTTAGTTGGTTTCGCTATTTTATCATGATCCCTTTTCATTATGATTTGTGATTCTTCTAAATTCTTTCGAAGGATATCATATCGACTTATACTTGCATTTATACATTCTTTTAAAGGATTTGATAGATTAGTTGTAGGCGTTAATACATGGAAAGGTGTTCTAACTGGGGTACCATACAATGCTTCATGCGGTGACATTTTAATTGATATATGATATGAATGATTCAGAGTACTCAGTGCCGCCGGTATTGCAATATCCCAGTTGGGGTCTGATCCCCCTAGTGTTACCCTCAATATATTTAATATCTTCCTATTTGCTCTTTCCACTAGCCCATTCGACTCTGGGTGATATATCATGGAATTAATTTTCTTTATGTTGAGGAATTCACACAATGAGGTAAGAAAGTGATTATTAAATTCACCACCCGAGTCTGAGATTATCATGTGTGGAATTACATGTTTACAAATGTAACACTCGTAAAACTTCCTAGCGCATTCAATTGCAGTTTTAGTTTTAAGCGCTATTAGTTCTGTATATCGAGTTAAAGCATCTATAATTACTAAGAGGTGCTTATTTCCTCTGTCTGACTCGTAAAATCCTGTTAACAAATCTAAATGTATTCTTTCAAAGGGTTGATTGGGCACAGGATAAGCTCCTAGGCTGACAGGTGTTTTCGTATGCCCTTTGTTTTCCTGACATGTGCGACAATTAGCTATGTGTCTTTTTATATCTGTAAGCATTGTATGCCAATAAAACAATGATTTGGCTTTCTGTGACATTAATGAGAACCCAGGGTGTCCATGTAATGGATTTGAATGCAACCAATTTAGGACAGTGGAAATAAGTAAGATTGGTACTACTACCTGGTCGTTAGTTACATGTGGTGTATTGCGGGTTTTCCTTGTCACAGTCCTACACAGAATATTATCTTTGAATATATAATTCTGCTGCTTATACTTTATATATTCCTTTTCTTTATGATTGCCTTTCAAAGCATTTATAATTGTTTCTATTTTCTGATCTTTTCTTTGCTCAGTCTGTAAAAATTCAGCACTCCAGCCTAAATCTTCTTGTTCAGATATTGTTTTTACAATAGGCATGGATGTTGATATATCTATTAATTCAGCTAAAGGCTCCGTACAAGATGACACGGGGTTGCGTGATAATGCATCCGCAATGATATTTGCTTTCCCAGGTAAATACCCGATTCTTGCGCCAAAATCTTGAATGATCAAATGCCACCGAGTTCGTTTAGGGCTGTAATTGAAGCCTTTAAAGAACTCTGTTAGTGGTTTATGGTCAGTAAGAACCTTAACGGGATAACCGTAAATTATGAACTTAAAATGCACTAGCGAATTAACAATAGCTAGTCCTTCCTTGTCTATTACTGCATACTTACTTTCGGAAGTTCTCAATTTTCGAGAATAGAAAGCTATCGTGAAAAATTGTTTATCATATTGCTGAAGCAATACCCCTCCTACTCCTAAGTCTGAGGCGTCTGTTGCAATGAAGAATTCCTTACCGAAGTCAGGAAATTTTAAGATAGGAGAACTGCACAGTTCATCTTTCAAAGTATTAAACGCCTGTTGATGTTGCTCAGACCATATGAAATCTACGCCCTTCTTCGTAAGATCAGTTAAAGGAGCGGCTATTATAGAATAGTTGCGTATAAAACGCCTGTAATATCCACTACAACCCAGAAATTGCTGTATTCCCTTGACATTAGTAGGTATGGGAAAATTACGTATAGCCGACACCTTATCATGGACTACTTTAAGACCTTGGCTTGACACCATGAAACCCCAATATATTATTTCTGTTTTGAAAAATTCACACTTACTAATCTTTACCCTTAAGTTATGTTGTCTTAATCTCTGTAGTACTAGTTCTAACTTACGTAGATGTTCTTCTAAGGTGTTGGAAAAGATTACAAGATCATCCATATAGGCATGCAATATATCCCCTAACAAGTCTCCAAACACTATGTTAATCATTCTTGTAAATGTTATAGGAGCACAACGTAAACCAAAAGGCATCCGTAAAAATTCATAATGTCCCCTGGCTGTGCTGAAGGCTGTGTATGGGATACTATCTTCTTCTAATGATATCTGGTGAAAGCCTTTAAGTAAGTCCAAACTGGTAAAATATTTATTCTGACCTAACAAAGACAAAATATCGTCAGTACATGGCACTGGGAATCGATCAGGGATCGTTTCCTCGTTTAGACGACGAAAGTCGACGCAGATACGCCATGTTCGATCTTTTTTCGGTACAACTATTAAAGGAAAATTATAATGGCTGTTTGATTTTCTAATGACTCCTTCCTCTAACATTTTACCTACTTCATCATTTATTTCATTCTGGAATTTCATAGGGAGTCTGTACGAGGGTACATATATAATTTTCTGCTTGTCCTTTAACCTTATTTGATGCTCGATCACATCTGTTTTTCCTAAGGATCCATCCGTAGTGGAAAAGACATCTTGATATTTAGTTAAAAGTTCAAAATTTTTCTGCTGAATTTCTTCGTCTTGAATGTCCTTACTGATTTTATTTTTAATAGATCGCAAAAGGGATTCATCCGCAACTGATTGAGAGTGATTGATTTCAGCAACGGTAAGAATAAGATGTTTATAAACTTCTACATCCAAGATATGTTGATTTTTGTGAATTACTAAAGTGTTATTTAAATGATTACAGACTTCGATATTACATTGCTGATGTGAGCCTACTGTATAAATAGCTTGTGTGACAGACAGTCCGTTAGTTTTCAAAGTATCGGAAAGGATTAATATTTCAGATCCCGGTAGTGTTTTCTTTATTTGCACTATTAAATTCGAAGGTATGTTTGGTTCGATAGATTGCGTGCAAGATGATATTACGGGTGAACGAGAATTCTGCTGGGTCGCGTATATTATTTCTTTATTAGTGAGACAAGTTATTGGTTCTTCAACGTACGTTACGGTTACATTTGTCGTCTCCTTTTTATCCAAAACTGATTTTAAGGTATTAGAAGACTTATAGAATTTCCTTTTGATATACACGCCGTGCTTGGCAGGAGCTAAGATAATGTTTTGATTTCCCATAGATGGGTATCCTATAATTACAGCTGGATACATATTAATGTTTTTTACAACAACAAATGTATCGGCAAACGTGCGATTACCGACTCTGAACTGAATATGAGTTATGCCTATGACGTTTAATTCATTATTTCCTATACCTGAAAGTCTAATTCCTGATTTTTCAATCGGAAAGTTCGAAAATAACAAATGATGTGTCTTCAAATCCATGATATTACGTGGACTACCAGAGTCAAAAAATAACGTAAAGGATTTGTGTTCTAAATTTACAGCATATAAGGTTGGCCGTAACTCATTTTGGCTTATTATTGTATGAATTCGTTGCAAATCTACGGGAGCATGCACTGTTTTACTTAATTTGGCCGTGTGTTTCATAGGAAAATCTATTTTCTCACAATTATCTGATAAAACATTAAATTGATTATTCAATACTATTGATGTTGACATGAATGACCTTGACCCAACATCACTCTCTTCCCCTCTAGAGTTAACTATGTGGTATTTGCTTTGCTCTGCACATTCTGAGAATTAGTCTGACCTTGCGAGGTCTGG
>NC_090758.1:24168101-24175601 GCF_036898095.1 Palaemon carinicauda | reverse complement strand
ATATATACATTATATATAGGTTTATATATATATATATATATATATTTTATATATATTATATACATATGAATATATATATATATATATATATATAAATAAATATATATATATATATATATATATATTAATATATACATATATAAATATTTTTATATATATACAAATATATATATTTATACATATACATATATGTATATACATATATATATATATATATATATATGCATATATATATATATATATATACATATATATATATACATATGTATATGTATACACATTTACGTATATATATATATATATATATATTTATATATATGCATATATATGTATGTATATATATACATATATATATATATATATATATATAAATAAATAAATATATATATATATATATATATATATATACATATATATATATATATATATATATTGGCGTGCTACTGTTATAAGCACACATTGAGTATGTGTTGTTTCAGATGTATGTAAATGGATAACTGAATACATCTTAATAGTTTTTAAGTATTTATTCTATAAAAACAACAGAGTTAAACATCTCCATCACTGGAGGAAGCTGGGTTGGTCCAGATGACCAATTCTGGTGAAGTATAGATATGAACTGCCTAAATTATCGATATCACAGATATCGTATGCTCAGTTTATATTAGTCACGTCACAAACTCGGAAGACACCTGCATCCGGTGACGTCACAAACTTTCACACGCTTGAGACAATGTGTTGACGTTAAGAAGAATGTCAAATTGCTGAGGTTTGCATTGTATGTCCTGTTTACGATTTGAATGACTACAGCAAGTCCCAGGGTTAGCTCCTCCAACCAACATGACATATTACGTCATTTGTTTTAAACATGTAATATTAACTATTCTAATTATTACATTAGCTCGGCCAGCTATCTCAATTTATTTTTTAAAAAATTTAACAATAAGCCAAAACATGGTTATTAGGTGTGACTGGACATAAGTATTATTCTTTGTTTAACTTTAGCCATAATCAACCGAGGACGAATGTCCAAATAGGCACATTAAAAAATAATAACAATAATGCATACAAAAAAGATATTACCAAAGCAAAAAGAAAAATGCATGATAAAACCAAGATCATATATATGGTACATTTCTAGCAAATGATTATATGGTACCAAAAAAAAAAACTTCTGACTTACATATGATTCGGTAACTTGATAAAGAATAATTGTTACCTTTGTCAGAAACATAATACTCAATTTTTAGTGCACAAACATGAATTCCTGGTACGTACACGTACCACGGTTTCGTATATATATATATATATATATATATATATATATATTAAATATATATATATAGGGCTGATATATTTTATTAGATGCCCATAGATTCTGTTATATATTTTCTTTTTTTTTTTCTTTTTTTTTAACATTCCGGCTTATATATTTTTATTAGATGCCGAGAGAAAAAGTGATTTATATCTTTTTTTTTTTAAATGTTGTTTTAAATGTATTTTTAACAATGCAAATGTAGAAAATTTCTTTAATTACATATTACTAGCGTACTAATCAGCTTTTCATACAAACTCTTCCCGACAAATTACTCCTTTAGCGAAAGAAGTGGCCACTCAAACGGCTTTGACCTGAATCAAATAGGGCGTATTGTCGGGGCTAGGCGAATCGTTCCTTTTTAGCTGCTTGCTCTGCCGTAACCTACGCCAAACAAGGATGTTCACGGCGATAAATATCACCACCTTGATACTCAAACCAGCTAGTAGTATGGGGTGAAGAATTTCCTTATAAGTCGGTGACAGGTGGTCCATTTCGGTTATTTTCATCAACCGCTTGGCAACTTGTCTATTGTACGGGAGAGGAAGTGCCGGCATTGTAGAGGTCCACGTGAAGTTCGCGAAGTAGGCTCGTTCTCTGATGATTGTCCGTATACCAGTCACCATGGAATTCGGGGAAGTCCCGACACAACCATCTGCTGCGACGAAGATATGGGTGAAGGACGTGGATCCGTCAGGGCATGATACATTGAAGCCGTCCTTGTCGTATCGTATCCACGAGCCATTATTCAGTCTGCAATTGAACTCATTATTGTCAAAGGGATAAAGCTTATCCAGACAATTTTCACTTGTATGTGAGAGAGCACCGTCTAGCACTATACCTAACTCGCATGAATCCATTAAGTTTTTATGGAATTCAAATGAGTCAGCTGTACATATTTTTCTACCCATTGCGTCTGAACAGTGAGTTAATTGATTTAAGTCTTTTATGACCGTATATGTTTCCTTGTCTGGGGAAATCAATACGTGTCCTGTCAAAACTGGATATTACTGGATTTGAGTGATTCGTCATGAAAGTCGGAAATGGTGATATCCTGTAAGATTGCCAGGCATCAGAAGAATCAAAGGGAATTGTAATCATAATCTTGTTATTATCTACGTTTACTGTAATTAGGCTGTAATAAAATTCTAACCTATGTTCGTCTAACAAAGGAACATAGCCTAGTTTATCCCTTCCGTTCTTCAGAATTAATTTTAAGTAACTTATAGGCAACAAATGGGGCGACAATACACCTTTAGTTGCTAACGTGATAGCTTCTACATAATCCTTGGATTTCTCAATGAAATGTGTAAATCTGTTATATATGTGATCTATCTTTGAATCATAATACGTTAATGTTTCCAACAAATCCTGACTTCCATAATTTGAACGATATTATCTGAATGTTCATTTAACAAATCCATATTTTATTGATTGAAGCTAACTGATTCCTTAGTTCTGACATAATCAATTCATCTCTATGAGTCAAGAACTAAATTTTCTTATTTTGATTACTAATTTTAAGACGATTGGAAATTCCTAAACCTAAACTTGCAACAGACCCAAAGATGCTTAATGCAGCATAAATAAACGGATTCCGTCTTTCTTTATGTTCGTGTCCTACAGTCCACATCAAAAGGTCATAAGCCAAAGATCCTGTCTCGCCAGTCTTATTTTTCAAGTCATCAGATAGCATCTCTGCAACTTTTAATGTTGATCCAAGCAAACTCTTTGTAGTCAAATGAAAATGTCTTCTATGCAACTCATCCAATGATGCAGAAAACCTTGAAATGGCGGTTCTTAAGCTAGTGACATCATTCTCTTGAAGAAAAATTGCTTGCATATGCACTTCGACAATTACGTTGGTTGATGTAATAAAAATGTCTTCTTGTCTTTCAACTATATTGCCATATTTAAAATATATATTTTTAGTCTTAGAGCTCATCCCATACGAGAAAAATGTCTGAGCGAACAATATCACTTACAACAACAAAAAATTCATCTTGGAAACCTGTAACGAGAAAAAATATATGTAATTACTCCTGTATTAAAAAGAAAACTTTTAATCACATAAAACAAAATAAAATTTTCCTTCACTTCTTTTCCTCTCTTTTCTTTTTAATTTCTTATGTGAGCCAATGGTACTATTCTCTCATCCGTGGGTTGGGATACGTTTTGAACTCTAAACCGATTGGCCGTTAATGTTTCCAAAATGTTAAATGGCCCTTCAAACTTAGGTGTTAGTTTATAATTGAGCCCTTTTCTGACATTGATTTGAATATATGTTATCACCCCACGGTATATGTTTTAGTTGGTTTCGCTATTTTATCATGATCCCTTTTCATTATGATTTGTGATTCTTCTAAATTCTTTCGAAGGATATCATATAGACTTATACTTGCATTTATACATTTTTTTAAAGGATTTGATAGATTAGTTGTAGGCGTTAATACATGGAAAGGTGTTCTAACTGGGGGTACCATACAATGCTTCATGCGGTGACATTTTAATTGATATATGATATGAATGATTCAGAGTACTCAGTGCCGCCGGTATTGCAATATCCCAGTTGGGGTCTGATCCCCCTAGTGTTACCCTCGATATATTTAATATCTTCCTATTTGCTCTTTCCACTAGCCCATTCGACTCTGGGTGATATATCATGGAATTAATTTTCTTTATGTTGAGGAATTCACACAATGAGGTAAGAAAGTGATTATTAAATTCACCACCCGAGTCTGAGATTATCATGTGTGGAATTCCATGTTTACAAATGTAACACTCGTAAAACTTCCTAGCGCATTCAATCGCAGTTTTAGTTTTAAGCGCTATTAGTTCTGTATATCGAGTTAAAGCATCTATAATTACTAAGAGGTGCTTATTTCCTCTGTCTGACTCGTAAAATCCTGTTAACAAATCTAAATGTATTCTTTCAAAGGGTTGATTGGGCACAGGATAAGCTCCTAGGCCTGACAGATGTTTTCGTATGCCCTTTGTTTTCCTGACATGTGCGACAATTAGCTATGTGTCTTTTTATATCTGTAAGCATTGTATGCCAATAAAACAATGATTTGGCTTTCTGTGACATTAATGAGAACCCAGGGTGTCCATGTAATGGATTTGAATGCAACCAATTTAGGACTGTGGAAATAAGTGAGATTGGTACTACTACCTGGTCGTTAGTTACATGTGGTGTATTGCGGGTTTTCCTTGTCACAGTCCTACACAGAATATTATCTTTGAATATATAATTCTGCTGCTTATACTTTATATATTCCTTTTCTTTATGATTGCCTTTCAAATCATTTATAATTGTTTCTATTTTCTGATCTTTTCTTTGTCAGTCTGTAAAAATTCAGCACTCCAGCCTAAATCTTCTTGTTCAGATATTGTTTTTACAATAGGCATGGATGTTGATATATCTATTAATTCAGCTAAAGGCTCCGTACAAGATGACACGGGGTTGCGTGATAATGCATCCGCAATGATATTTGCTTTCCCAGGTAAATACCCGAGTCTTGCGCCAAAATCTTGAATGATCAAATGCCACCGAGTTCGTTTAGGGCTGTAATTGAAGCCTTTAAAGAACTCTGTTAGTGGTTTATGGTCAGTAAGAACCTTAACGGGATAACCGTAAATTATGAACTTGAAATGCACTAGCGAATTAACAATAGCTAGTCCTTCCTTGTCTATTACTGCATACTTACTTTCGGAAGTTCTCAATTTTCGAGAATAGAAAGCTATCGGGAAAAGTTGTTTATCATATTGCTGAAGCAATACCCCTCCTACTCCTAAGTCTGAGGCGTCTGTTGCAATGAAGAATTCCTTACCGAAGTCAGGAAATTTTAAGATAGGAGAACTACACAGTTCATCTTTCGAAGTATCAAACGCCTGTTGATGTTGCTCAGACTATATGAAATCTACGCCCTTCTTCGTAAGATCAGTTAAAGGAGCGGCTATTATAGAATAGTTGCGTATAAAACGCCTGTAATATCCACTACAACCCAGAAATTGCTGTATTCCCTTGACATTAGTAGGTATGGGAAAATTACGTATAGCCGACACCTTATCATGGACTACTTCAAGACCTTGGCTTGACACCATGAAACCCAAATATATTATTTCTGTTTTCAAAAATTCACACTTACTAATCTTTACCCTTAAGTTATGTTATCTTAATCTCTGTAGTACTAGTTCTAACTTACGTAGATGTTCTTCTAAGGTGTTGGAAAAGATTACAAGATCATCCATATAGGCATGCAATATATCCCCTAACAAGTCTCCAAACACTATGTTAATCATTCTTGTAAATGTTATAGGAGCACAACGTAAACCAAAAGGCATCCGTAAAAATTCATAATGTCCCCTGGCTGTGCTGAAGGCTGTGTATGGGATACTATCTTCTTCTAATGATATCTGGTGAAAGCCTTTAAGTAAGTCCAAACTGGTAAAATATTTATTCTGACCTAACAAAGACAAAATATCGTCAGTACATGGCACTGGGAGTCGATCAGGGATCGTTTCCTCGTTTAGACGACGAAAGTCGACGCAGATACGCCATGTTCGATCTTTTTTCGGTACAACTATTAAAGGAAAATCATAAGGGCTGTTTGATTTTCTAATGACTCCTTCCTCTAACATTTTACCTACTTCATCATTTATTTCATTCTGGAATTTCATAGGGAGTCTGTACGAGGGTACATATATAATTTTCTGCTTGTCCTTTAACCTTATTTGATGCTCGATCACATCTGTTTTTCCTAAGGATCCATCCGTAGTGGAAAAGACATCTTGATATTTAGTTAAAAGTTCAAAATTTTTCTGCTGAATTTCTTCGTCTTGAATGTCCTTACTGATTTTATTTTTAATAGATCGCAAAAGGGATTCATCCGCAACTGATTGAGAGTGATTGATTTCAGCAACGGTAAGAATACGATGTTTATAAACTTCTACATCCAAGATATGTTGATTTTTGTGAATTACTAAAGTGTTATTTAAATGATTACAGACTTCGATATTACATTGCTGATGTGAGCCTACTGTATAGATAGCTTGTGTGACAGACAATCCGTTAGTTTTCAAAGTATCGGAAAGGATTAATATTTCAGATCCCGGTAGTGTTTTCTTTATTTGCACTATTAAATTTGAAGGTATGTTTGGTTCGATAGATTGCGTGCAAGATGATATTACGGGTGAACGAGAATTCTTCTGGGTCGCGTATATTATTTCTTTATTAGTGAGACAAGTTATTGGTTCTTCAACGTACGTTACGGTTACATTTGTCGTCTCCTTTTTATCCAAAACTGATTTTAAGGTATTAGAAGACTTATAGAATTTCCTTTTGATATACACGCCGTGCTTGGCAGGAGCTAAGATAATGTTTTGATTTCCCATAGATGGGTATCCTATGATTACAGCTGGATACATATTAATGTTTTTTACAACAACAAATGTATCGGCAAACATGCGATTACCGACTCTGAACTGAATATGAGTTATGCCTATGACGTTTAATTCATTATTTCCTATACCTGAAAGTCTAATTCCTGATTTTTCAATCGGAAAGTTCGAAAACAACAAATGATGTGTCTTCAAATCCATAATATTACGTGGACTACCAGAGTCAAAAAATAACGTAAAGGATTTGTGTTCTAAATTTACAGCATATAAGGTTGGCCGTAACTCATTTTGGCTTATTATTGTATGAATTCGTTGCAAATCTACGGGATCATGCACTGTTTTACTTAATTCGGCCGTGTGTTTCATAGGAAAATCTATTGTCTCACAATTATCTGATAAAACATTAAATTGATTATTCAATACTATTGATGTTGACATGAATGACCTTGACCCAACATCACTCTCTTCCCCTCTAGAGTTAACTATGTGGTATTTGCTTTGCTCTGCACATTCTGAGAATTAGTCTGACCTTGCGAGGTCTGGTTTGACGGCCCAGGCTCAGCGATATTTGAAGAAGTGTTTGTTTGTTTCGGACTCTGAACTGCAATGACATTTGGTTGTTTCTTCTTATTGTTAAAATGAGGATTTTTCTTTATATTTCCATATGGAACTGACTGTGGAATTGACTGTGTATTTCTGGGATATTGTTGTGTCTTACGCGAGTAACATTGACTATAAGAATGTGTTGCAGTGTTGTGAATTGAGCAAAATTTTGTTCTGCAGTC
>NC_090758.1:24155601-24160601 GCF_036898095.1 Palaemon carinicauda | reverse complement strand
TTGATAATAGGAATATTTAATATCTAGATCATTACAACGAACTCTCAGGCATTGATCAAAACTGGATGTGTATTATCCGTAAAGGTTCTCACTATTTGCTTAATCATAATTTTTCTTTCACAACAGGTTTTCTAGAAAAAAGCTTCAACCTTTCCTGGTTAAGTATACTCTTATGAACGTATTTGCTTGTATATAATAAGTTTAAAAAAAAATTAAAAATATACAGTCTAATTGATATGTAAATATTCTTATCAGTGAACAATACTTCTTTTTTTGTAGTAGTAGTAATTTTTCCCACGAGATTCAGTATCTATGTGTGAAAATATCCCTGAAAACTCTAATGGATGTTTCAAAAACCTTTATGTTAAGGTAAAAAATCGTAATAGGTTTTAAACTTTTTAAGCACAGTGATACTAGATATGTCGGGTAGATAAATATAATTTCTCTCTCTCTCTCTCTCTCTCTCTCTCTCTCTCTCTCTCTCTCTCTCTCTCTCTCTCTCTCTCTCTCAAGACCACTTATCTCCATATAAATTGAATCTTGGAGTTGAATTAGTAAAAAAAAAAAACATCTTAGTGAATATTAATCCTATTTCAAATACATAGAAAAACATTTATTTATAATAATGTTTTTGGAGTTTTTAGAGTATTCAAAATAAATTCAATAATTAAAAGAAGTAATAGAAATATTCTCTCGTTTTCTTAAAAGAGATTTTAGAGTCTGAAGTCCAGTTTTGCATCAAGGGCGGGACTCACTCAACCACCAAATCAGATTAGATTCTCGTGGCGATACCCGAGGACACCTTCCCGGAAACATTCGACTGGCTTTGTGAACAAGAAGACACCATAAAAATTGTGTATGACGCCCTTAAAATATACCTTTTGCAGCAGTACTCGCCATCGCCAGCCTCCCGTATAGCAAATCTTTTTCAGCTCTCTCAACAACCGTCGGGGGGACCTAAAGGCATCGCTTGCCCTCAGGGAAATGACCAGTATCGCTTGCCAGCAACTTGCCGCAGACGGCTCTACTCGTGAGGTGAACCTTTAGGATGCACTGTTTACCCGAACATATACGCGTTGCCATACCCGATGTCGAAAGTTTACCCTTAAAGGACTTGAAAAAGAGGATGCCTATTCAACGTCAACCGAAGCTGACATGAATGCCGTAGGACATACACGCCTACCCTGTGATGTGTCGAAGTCGCGACAAAGCCACCGACCACCCACCATGCGCTTGCGACCCAACCAACGACTTCTACATCCATTTACTGCGTCCCATCCGCCGCAGGTTTGCTACTACCACAACAGATTAAAGGCAACCGTGAAGAAATATGCCAAGGATTGTCAGTGGCCAAGAAACTTGTAAGTAGGCCATCGCTCGTGGCGGTGGCTTCTCGTGTTTCTAATATTTTCTATTTACATGATGCAGGAACGGGCGTGCCATTTTTGGTAGACACGGGTGCTTGTCGTTCTCTTTGCCAAGGGAACTCTTCAGGACACGACGTAGACTGTCTACATCTGCCGACTTCCTCTTGGTAGCTTCCAACGGATCTGCGATACCCACCTACAGTTAAGAGAACCTGACATTATCGTTTGGAAATGGTAAATTTAATTGGAAATTTCTCGTTGCCAATCCTCGGTGCGGATTTTCTCTCTCATTTCCACCTTCTGGTCGATGTCGCCACTGACGATTGGTCAACGCAGACTCGTACTTGTCGACACCTCCTCAACCACATCAGTGGACCTACGGATGCCAAAGCCCACCTCCTCACGCCGTACCCAGAAGTTTTCCGTCCAGAACTTTGCCAAACGCGTCAGCTCCTGCCAAGCACGGTATTTATCACCATATCAGGACGACAAGACCCACAGTCTTTGGAAAATTCAGACGTCTGGCACCAGAACGATTGGCAGCCGCCAACCAGACGTTCACCAAAATGGAGGAAATGGGCCTTTGCCAAAAGGCCTCCAGCCCATGGTCGTCACCCTTACGTATCGTTCTGAAGAAAGACGGCCCCCTCTGTCCGTGCGAGAATTACAGGCGCCTGAACATGCAAACAGAACCAGATCACTACCCACTCCCAAACATCGCCGACGTGACCTCCTACCTGCACAAAGTGAAGGCTTTCTCTACGCTCGACCTCCTGAAGGGATATTATCAGGTGCCTATGAACCCAGAAGACATCCCCAAGACTGCCATCATAACTCCGTTTGGTACATACACCTTCAACTACTCCTGTTGTGGCCCTCGTAATGCTGGGACTACGTTTCAACGTCTCATGGATGGCATCTTAGGGTACTTCCCCTTCTGTGTATGTTATGTGGAGGACATACTTGTGTTCTCCTCCTCAAAAGAGGAACATCTCCTTCACCTGCGCATCATGATCAACCGCCTGCAACAAAACGGCCTGATAGTCCGGTACGACAAGTGTACCTAGGGCACTGCATCACTCCTGAAGGAGTCCATCCCCTCCCTGAGAAGGTAGCAGCCGTTCAGGACTTCCCCGCGCCCTCGACCGTTAAAACTCTGCAGGAATTCTTAGGCATGATCAACTATTATCACCGTTTTTGCCAGCCATTACTGTCACTCTTGCTCTCCTCTACGCTTCCCTCAGCGGCAAGCCAAAACACATTAAGTAGGGTCCCCTTCAAGAAGCAGCCTTCTGCAATGCAAAGAAGACCCTATCAACCGCTGTGGCTCTCACTTTTCTTCTCCCACATGCCCCTCTCCTTCTTTCTACGATGCCACGGACTTCGTTATTGGTGCAGTATTCGAGCAAGTGGTCAACGGATCGCCTGGCCCATGGGCCTTCTTCAGCAGAAAACTGTCCAAGGCCGAATCGGGTTATTCTACCTTCAATCGCAAATTGCTGGAGGTGCACTTAGCTGTCCGTCACTTTCGCCATCTCTTAGAAGATACGCCCATCGTCATTCGCACAGACCACATGCCTCCGGTGCACGCCTTCACTCGACAGTCTGGCTACTGGTCTGCCCGTCAACACCGACATCTCTCCGCCGTGGCTGAATACGATTGCACCCTTCGATACGTCCCTGGGAAAATGAATCCTGTTGCCGATACAAGAAACACGTTGGCTGCGGTTCAACTGGGATTGGATTGCAATGCCTTGGCTGAAGCCCAACGACAGGATCCAGAGTATCAAGCATGTAGGACATCCTGCACGTCCCTCCACTTGGAAGATTTCCCCCTTGAAGACTCCAACACCACCCTCCTCTTTGACGTCAGTACTGATAGACCTTGGATTCCTGGTTCCATGCGCAGGCAGGTGTTTGATTTCATTCACGGTCTTTCACATCCCCCGTGCCATTCTACTGCACAGCTGCTGAAGATTAAGTTTATTTGGCATGGCCTTTCTAAGAATGCTAAGGATTGGGTCTGTGCCTGCACTTCTTACTAAACTTCCAAAGTACATCAACACACGGATTCAGAAGTGGGCACCTTTTCTCAACCTTTGCGTCGTTTCACACACATTCACGTCGATGATGTAGGCCCCCTACCCACATCACAAGGACATCCTTACCTGTTTACCGTCATTGACCTCCACTCGTTGGCCTGAAGCCATTACCATGGAAACTGCAACGTCCGCCTCATGTACATCTGCCTTACTCTCAGGATGGATTGCAAGATTTGGTATCCCTGACCATTTTACTTCTGACAAGGGTACCACTTTTACCTCTCAATTGTGGACATCATTAGCGAATCTCCTGGGCATCACCCTACATCAGACAACTGCCTCCAACCCCGCTGCCAATGAAATGGTTGAACGTTTTCATCGCACCCTCAAAGCAGCTTTGATGTCCCGCTGCAATGAATCCCACTGGTTTACTCAGCTTCACTGGGTCCTCCTGGGGCTGAGGACAAGCCTAAAGACGACCTCAACGTCTCGGCAGCTGAAATCGTGTATGGTGACCCGTTGGTCGTCCTTGCCAAATTTTTCCTTCTACAACCTTCTCTGACGATCTCCAGCGCATACATCACGTCGTGGAAATTTTACTCCATGCCGCAAGACTTACAAGCCCCAAGCGAAGCATCACATACGTCTTCCTGCACAGCGACAATAGCAAGCCACCGCTAACGCCCCCTTCACTGGCCCTTTCCTTGTGATCCGAGGCAGTCTGAAACCATTCCTACTAAACATTCGTGGCAAAGAAGACTGGGTCTACATTGATTGGCTAAAACCTGCTTATCTCCTGCCAGATGACCCACCTAAAGTTTGCCTTTCTAACTCAGGGCGCCCTATTTAACATGTACAGTATGTCATTTTTATGGTGGGGGCCATGTACCAACCCTGTGTTACACAATCGTACATAGTAACAACATTTTCTTTTGTGTATATATCATGCCTGTATCTTCACTATCCCCTCGCACTGAAAAGAACCTGAAAAAAAGCGTATTATTTTTCTCACCTTTAACTGTTAACCGATGACGTGTCGTTTTAAACAGGAAATTTCCTGTTGCATTAAGGTTTTGTACATAAAGGAGAGTGTTCTATAATAAAGCTACTCAGTTGTTTTCCTCCTGTGTTTGAGTCACAACCTTCTCTCAGCTCGTCATAGTTATGAAAGTCTTATATTTAATTTTCACTATATTACGAATCATACCGTTTTGTTATATGCTATAGAAAAGACAAGGACTTACGCAAACCTATAGCTCACACTGCATATCCTTTTAAATGTAAATCCTATTCTGACAATTGTCGCGCTTCGTAATATTTGATGACAAGGTTAAGATTGAACACGACTGAAGCCATTTGACCATCAGTGATACGATGTTGAATAGTAATGAGGACAATAATGACCTTGATGACTTGGCAGGACTTGAATCACAGATGTGTTAACCAGGCTAAAAGATAAAGGAAAAAGCTATTTGTTGGATGTCCTTAACTAAAAGACCATAAACGCGATATTCTAATCTTACACTGAACCTAATAAAAGAGGATCTTGCCTCCATATCTTCCAAACAAAACTGATACCTCACTTGAGTTT
>NC_090758.1:24132390-24144890 GCF_036898095.1 Palaemon carinicauda | reverse complement strand
ACCAATTTACAACTTTTTTTTTTAATAGTTTACTAGTTTAAAGAGTCTACTTTCTACTGGTGTAGGAGAAAAAAAAAACGCTGAATATAAAATAACACTGTACTTACATAAATACGAAAATAAGTATAAAAATACAATTTTTCATTAATAACTTGCACTGGACACTTTAAAATAAAACAATGAACAAAAAAGCACTTGTGTGCTGCAGCTAGAATCCTGTGTGCACAACTTGACGTAAAAACATCGCCGATATCAGCAAAACTGCCAGATCTGTAAAGAAAAGAAAAAGCGGTTAATTTTTGTATACGCTAAATCACTACAAAATATTTGTGTGAAAGGAATGCTATATTTATAGTGGTAATACTTATTATATTTGGATGAATTTTTCCAAAAGTCATCTACAATGATCCCAGATCATGGCAAAACCTTAGGAATTATATATAGTTAATATAAACTGGGCAAAAGCTTAGTTCAAATGTAACATGTACCGTGCGCAATTGACGTAAAAGAAAGGCATATTTAGAAAGAGTACTAATAATTGATGTATATGCGATAAAATGGTAAATAAATAATCTATGATGACCCTAGATGACAGCAAAAAGTAGGTATAAACGGGTAAGAAAAATAATTCGTGAAACTTACTACGTGAGTTGGCACTGGTCGCAGGTGTAGTTGACATGCGAGTTGCAAACAGGCTTATGGCACTTGCCACACAAAAGCTTGGTCCTGACATTAGAAGAAGAAGGGCCAAGAGGGCATCTGTTGCGCTTCTCACCTCGTTTTGGAGTGTCTGGACTCTAGTCTTCGGGCTCTTGTACCGCAAAAACTGAGCAAATGAGGTAAGTCAAGTCCCTTGGGAGGTACCTCTTGCTTGTGAGTCTTGAAAGTGCTGCATCACGGGCGAGTTCCATGACTAATTCCGCAGAAAATTGCTTCCTGTTATACAAGGTGTTGTCAGGCAAATTTTGGTGGATAAAAAACGAATTATTTAAAACAAGATTGATAATCCCATAGAAGACACATACGGGCCACCTCCGGGTCTTCCTGCTGCAGGTCAGGGCAGAACATATCTGATCGAACGTGTCAACTCCTCCCTTTGTGGCATTATAAAACATGTGCATGTGACTTTTATGATCCTCAATAACTGTGGGATTGTGATGAACTGTGGAAAGAATCTGGATCCTTTTCGTCGGCTTCACACGTTGGCACAAAATGGTGACCTTGTCCTTGTAATTATACGTGGCAACAGATTCGGCTAATTACAGGGGCGTTGTCAGCAACACAGTAGGCAGGTAAGGTTTGGGACGAATAGTACCAAATAAATGCATCCCACGTTTACGGAGAGCCTTGGCTAGTGGCAGGGAAGTAAACCAGTTGTCTGTGGTAACAATACGCCCAGCTTTCCTGAAGGGTCGGGTTAGCTCCAACGTGAAGTATTCTCCCAAGGGCGTACTTGTATTGGTAGTTCCCTTGCCCAGGTAGGGAATGGCCTTGCAAATGTAGAACGTGTCTGCATCACATGCCATAACTAACTTGATGCCATACCTAAGAGAAAAGAAAATAAAATAAAAGAAACAATAAATATAAAGAAAACAAAACTAGACCTATAAAAAAATTTTAAAAATTGCATATATATATCTATCTATCATATATATATATATATATATATATATATATATATATATATATATATATATATATATATATATATATATATATATATATATATATATATATATATATATATATATATATATATATATATATATATATATATATATATATATATATATATATATATATATATAAAACCTTTTACTTACTTTGCTGGTTTTATCGGGATGTACATCCTGTAACGGCACCATCCCCTGAAGGCGAGGAGCTGCACATCCACAGTAAGATGCCCACTGGGTTCATAGTTGGTAGTGCAATTGGCAATGACCTGGTCCCACAAATTCCTTATGGGAGCAAATTTGTCATGTGTCACACGCTCCTCCCTCGTGGCAATGCTGTCAAATCGTAGGGCCCTCTGAATAAAGGTGAAGCGGCGCTCACTCATGATGCTCCTGTAGAAGGGGCATCCTAGAGACTTGGAGAACATCTCTTCCACTGTCAGATGATTGTCCTTCCGTGCCCCTGTCATGATAAGGATCCAAAGGAAGGCACGTAACTCCATGAGGGTCAAATCCTTGAAGATGGGGTCGTTTTGCCGCTTGTATTTGTTCCGTAGGGTGATGATTTTGTCGTTGGTGTGGATGACCACTTCTGCAAGCATTATATTTGTCAAAAATTTGTCAAACACTTCAGCAGGAGTCCTACACCCGAAGACAGCCATGGTAGGACCGGCAGTGTCAAACTGGTCGATCTTCAAGATTGGTGGCCTTGTTGAGTTTGGCTCTGAGTGCCACTTCGTGTTGTCCCTAGCCTTGTAGGTGTTATCCGGCAATCTCTTCAATGCCACACCTTCTGCAGGGCAAAGAGGTCCTCTCCTCCTTTCCCTACTCCTCATCTCCACGGGACTAAGATCAGGCACAGGAACTGCAGGACACGCTGAAGAAGGCCCAGGATACGCTGAAAAAGGCTCAGGATACGCTGAAGAAGGCCCAGGAGACGCTGAAGAAGGCACAGGAGATTCTGCAGGAGTCACAGAAACAAGGGAATCAAGGCGAATTGCGTGTGAGACAGCAAAATCTCGTCTCTCTTCACGCGCTGTTTCCGCTTCTTCAGCAGCCAAAAGTTGATCCTCGTTTTCCTCACGCAGCAAGGTTTAATTGTCGACCAGATCGTCTTGGATAGTGTCTTCTTCAAAGGTAATGGTCAAAGGCTCTTCTTCATCACTACAGACGAAAAGGAGCTCCAAAAACTCCACCTCCTTGAGATATTTCTTCGCCATGATGAAATCTGAAAACAGGAAAAAAATAGAAAATTAGAAATTAGCCTCAAAATCACATTTTTGCTGCTTTCAAAAAAAATAGCTACACCATTCACTGATATGTTCCGATAGACACAATTACATTATTTTACTAAATAATAATAGAGTAATGTAAAATGCAAAATGTTTGCGTATGCGTGACATACCCCTGTAACGGTAACGTGGTTGCTAATATGCAACAATTCCAACTTTGGAGGGCGATATCTGGCGAATGCGTAGGAGTAGAGAAGTGGCGAATGTTTCCTACGATGAGGCTGGTGAGCAACTAACGGCTCCTGGGTAGACAAGCCAGAACCTGCAAGGCGTCTATGCGCAGAAACGAAAAAACAAGTTTTTGCGCCGTTTCCCGGCCAAATCTGACGCCACGCTACCTGTCCAGGGTAAGAGGGAGGAAGAACTACCCGTGCTCTCTCTCTCTCTCTCTCTCTCTCTCTCTCTCTCTCTCTCTCTCTCTATGTATATATATATATATATATATATATATATATATATATATATATATATATATATATATATATATATATATATATATATATATATATATATATATATATATATATATATATATATATATATATATATGTATATATATATATATATATATATATATATATATATATATATATATATATATATATATATATATATATATATATATATATATATATATATATATATATATATATATATATATATATATATATATATATATATATATATATATACATATATATATGTATATATATATATATATATATATATATATATATATATATATATATATATATATATATATATATATATATATATATATATGTATATATATATATATATATATATATATATATATATATATATATATATATATATATATATATATATATATATATAAGTTTCCTGCACCAGGGTTCCACTTCCGGCCTGTGACAAGTTGTTGACTTTGTGTGCATTGCATGGGTCTCTGATCCCTAGGTCGTAAAGAGTATCGAAAATGTATGGCTTTTTTTAATATATACGGTTTATACTGTACACAGACACACATACTCACACACACACACAAACACACACACACACAAAAACACACACACACACACACACACACACATATATATATATATATATATATATATATATATATATATATATATATATATATATATATATATATATATATATATATATATATATATATATAACGGATATTGAGCGAAGCAAAAAATCTATTTTTGGGTTAGATGGCCATGTCATCCTGATGGAAGTTCCTATAAGGTAGCTTCCTAGGGTATATTACAACTACGGCGATATTCCCAGAGAATTTACCTTAAGGTACCAGAATTCTAACTCCTGGAGCGAATATCCCTCGTGAAAGGGATATCGCGACATATCAGAGGACGTATTCTTAACACGCCACATGGCAATCTGCACCCCGAACAGAGATTCCGTATCGCAGGGGGCAATTGGCAAAAAACGAATTCAGGAAAGAAAAAGGGGAGCCGCTCCGAAGGCTCCCTATCTCCCGTTTCGTAAGCGTGCCTGGCGCCAGTCCTGGCGCCATCTGTATTCCTTTTAGCATACACGAGGTGCTAGAGATACTGTATGTAGGGAGGGGTCCTACAGCCCTTTCTTAGGAAGGCAAGGGCGGGTCCATCAGGACGACATGGCCATCTCACCGAAAAATAGATTTTTCGTTTCGCTCAAAATCCGTTTTATGGGCTCAAGCCATGTCGTCCTGATGGAAGTATACCAGAGAATTACTGTATCTGTGGATTCTTAGAACGTGCCGTACGCCCCGGAGGTAATTTTTCCCGGTCGACTAGACCTAGAGACCTAAGATGTTACCGTTATACATCCTCTCAACTAACTATAAACCATGTTAGAGCTTCCTGCCCCCGACAGGGAAGAGTCCTACTAGACTCTGGAAAAGTCTCGAAGAGTACATATACCTATGTATGAATACCAGGCAAGCTAATATAGTGGTCTCACCCTATATTAAGTAAAGCATAGTTTGTAAAGAACCACTGCGTCAATATGAAATATCGACCAGTTCTCCGCACAATATTTGTATTGGACAAAGGTTTATATCCGCATAGGAGGAAAACCAATGCAACATAGCTTGCATAAAGGAACAATTCTATTAGAATTATCCCAGATAAAGTACATAGAATGAATGCTCAATTATACCAATAAATTGACACAGGCTAAAGAGACGTAAGGTTCTCAAGAACAAGTTTATTGACAGACAATAAATAGCTAGGTTAACAACAATATATATATATATATATATATATATATATATATATATATATATATATATATATATATATATATATATATATATATATATATATATATATATATATATATATATATATATATATACTGTATATATATATATATATATATATATATATATATATATATATATATATATATATATATATATATATATATATATATATATATATATATATATATATATATATATATATATATATATATATACAAGAAGAGGATAACCCAAAACATACATTAAGCATAAGTATGATAGTAAACAGAACTTTTTTATCTGAAAGAAAAAAACATTAAATGCCACTTTTTAAGATACCGAGGTATCAAAGTCATAAAAGTCTGTATTACAAATCAATCACATTAGCGTTAGAAACGCTCGGCACACATGTCTGCACTTATGCTAGGTTCACCTTTGGAAATAGAACAGTCTATATGGGCAACTCAGTGCCCTCATTTAGTTTGTAGTACAGTATGTAACTACACACTCACCCTGGAATTAATCGTCCCAATTAAAACCACTGTTCCTCGCAGAGTTAAACAGTAGGGCTAACGACGCTACCCGCTGCTACCACAGATCTCTTTAGTTCCTCTACTTGGTTCGCATAGTGGCGAAAGAACACTCTGGAAGACTTCCAGCCAGTGTATGAACGGAGATGTTAAAAATCCATACAATTAAAGAAATTTAAGGATGAGGCAACTTTCCTCGGATCGTGACCTGCGGGTGTACTGTCAGGATCCGCTCTGCGAATAAAATATGTGATTTTCGCTCTGAGTTGATTCAGAGATAAATTTGAGCCTGATGTTTCTCCCCTGAATAGTTGACCACCCCTGATTTCTGAAGTTCTATGAAGATAGACCTTTAGGCATTCTACTGGACATACAGATGCATCTTCTTTCAGAGGGTAGATTCTCCAGGGACCCCACCTGTTGGTGGGTAACTCATTCTTGGCGAGAAACGTAGGATCCGGAAACTGGTTTAGTTTTCCTCCATCCAGGAACTGAACACGACCTGCCTCTCTCGAGAGGGCTACAATCTCACTAACAATGGCCCCGGACGCGAGTGCAAATAGGTAAATAACTTTTTGTGTCAAATCCTTTAACGCACACTCTTTATTGCTCAACAGAGAAGCGAAATGAAGAACTTTGTCCAAAGACCATGAAATGGGCTTTGGAGGTGCTGAAGGTCTGAGCCTAGCGCAGGCTTTCGGGACTTTATTAAAGATATCGTTACCTAGGTCAACCTGGAAGGCATATAGAATGGGTCTTGTCAAAGCAGACTTACACGCTGAAATCGAGTTAGCCGCCAACCCTTGACCATGGAGGTGGATGAAAAAAGATAAGCAGAAGTCTGTCGAGATCTCCTGCGGATTCTTCGCCTTGACAAAGGCCACCCATTTTCTCCAAGATCACTCATATTGCCTTCTAGTAGATTTGCACTTATATTCCTCTAGGAAGTCTATGCTGTCTTTCGAAATCCCGAAACGCTTTCTCACCGCTAGGGAGAGAAAATCATGAGCTGCAGGGTCCGGGTTTTCTGTAATGAAGCGCAGACAGTCGATTTCTGGACTCGCTGGGTCAGAACTGGATGTGGTAGCGGTACAAACTTCAGCTGTAGTTCCAATGCCAAGGGGAGCTACACGCTGTTCGGCCACTTGTGGGCCACTATTGCCGCTACCCCTTTGAAGGATCTCAGTTTGTTGAGGACTCTCAACAGAAGGTTGTGAAGAGGGAACAGATAAATCCTGGACCATCTGTTCCAGTCGAGGGACATCGCGTCCACTGCTTCCGCTAAGGGGTCCTAGAATGGGGACACGTACAGAGGCAACTTCTTGTTGTCTTTCGTCGCAAAGAGGTCTATCTGCAGTTCTGGGACTTGATTCAGAATGAAGGAGAATTATCCTGTGTCTGAGGACCATTCCGACTCTATCGGTGTGAACCTGGATAGAGGGTCCGCTGTCAGTGTGCAGACTCCTTGAAGGTGAACTGCCGACAGGTACCACTTCTTCTTTTCCGCCAATCGGAAAATGGCCAACATCACCTGGTTGAGAGGTGGTGACCTCGATCCTTGTCGATTCAAGCATCTCACAACTACCTCGCTGTCCATCACCAACCTTATGTGGATCGAGTGACGCGGGGAGACTTTCTTTAAGGTAAGGAACACTGCCATAGCTTCTAGAAAGTTTATGTGAAAGGTCTTGAATAGCTTGGACCTAGTCCCCTGGACTTTTTTCCGATGAGAGTGACCTTCCCATCCCTCCTTTGAGGCGTCTGAGTGAATCGTCACCGAAGGGGGAGGTGGCTGAAGAAGAACCGACTTCTTTAGATGTCTGGCTTGGGACCAAGGCCTGAGAAGAGTACGAAGCCGAAGCGGAACTGGTCTTCTCAGATCTCTTCGCGCGTTTGATGCATAACTTCTCCAAACTCCGGTTGCATCCTCTAGCTGTGCTCTTAGCACTGGGTCTGTCACCGAAGCAAGCTGGAGAGAGCCCAGTACCCTCTCCTGTTTGCGTCTTGATATCCTTTCGGAATCTAGAAGTCTCTTGACAGAACCCGCTATCTCCTTCCTTTTCTTCGCCGGAATAGAGAAACGGTGTGACAAAAGGTCCCAGAGGATTCCCAGCCACTGGAACTTTTGATATAGAGAAAGTCGAGACTTTTTTTCTGTTGATCTTAAAGCCTAGGTAATCTAGGAACTGGATCACTTGACTGGAAGCTTGCAAGCATTCTGTCTCGGATGCTGCCCACATCAACCAGTCGTCCAGGTAGGCTACTTCCTGAATTCCCTTTAGGCGTAATTGTTTGAGAGCTGCGCTCGCAAGCTTCGTGAAAATCCTTGGGGCTATGTTCAGCTTGAATGGCATGGCTCTGAAGGCGTATAGTCTTCGTTGTAGCCTGAACCCTAGGTAGGGGGAGAGTCGACGGCTGATTGGAATGTGCCAATAGGCGTCTGACAAGTCTATATAGACGGAATATGCCCTCTTGGGCAGTAAGGTCCTTATGTGTTGCAGTGTTAGCATTTTGAATTTGCAATTCACTATGAACTTGTTGAGTGGCGACAAGTCCAGAATGACTCTGAGCTTTTCCGAGTGTTTCTTGGGAACACAAAACAGCCTCCCTTGGAATTTGATGGACTTCACCTTTCGGATCACATTTTTCTCCAACAGTTCTTGAACGTACTCCTCCAGAACGGGGGTGGAGTGTTGGAAAAACCGAAGGCACGGGGGTGGAGTGGTGTACCAGCTCCAGCCCAGTCCATTCTTGAGTAGGCTGTGGGCCCAGGGATCGAAGGTCCATCGATCCCAAAATTTCAGAAGTCTCCCTCCTACCCGTATCATCTCACTTGGACTGCCGTCCTGAGGTCTTGCCTCCCTGACCTCGACCACCCCTGAATCCCCTTCCCCTTGAGGGGTGCCTAGACGAGCCTTTGGCTGCTCCTCTAGGCTTTGCTTGAAAGGAAGAAGACTGCCCTTCGAACGTTGGGGTGAATGCCGTGGACTGTGTCAACACAGCCTGTGGTACCGACTGAAAAGTGGTCGGGGTTTGTGCCACCATCTGGGGCACTGGAGGCAATGGCAATTGTAGTTGCTGTTGCTGTCTAAAAGGCTTGGCTGGCCGAGACGGTAGCCTAGTCCTCATAGTCTTCCTCTTTGGTTGAGGACCCTCATCCGGGGAAGACTTTCTTTTTATAGCCAGGCCCCACTTCTGGAGAAGGTTTCTATTCTCCAAGGCAGCCTTATCAACAACTTCTTTGACCAAGTCGGTAGGGAAAAGGTCTTTTCCCCAAATGTTGGAGGAGATTAGTTTCCTTGGCTCGTGCCTCACCGTAGCCGAGGTGAACAAGAACTCCCTACAAGCTCTCCTTGCCTTGACGAAGCCATAAAGGTCCTTCGTCACTGTGGCCAAATGAGTCTTGGCCACCACCATGAACATTTCATGGACCTTAGGGTCACTTGCCATCGTCTCAAGAGTAGTCTGAAGAGACATTGAGGCAGCCAGTCTTTCTTTTGTCTCGAACTCTCTTCGCAAAAGAAAGTCAGACAGCTTAGGGAGGTCCTCGCCGAACTGACGTCCGGCAATATCAGCCTCCAACTTTCCAACTGAGAACGTAAGATGGACGTCCTTCCAGTCTTTGTGGTCCATAGGCAGGGCCAGCGACAAGGGTTTACACTCCTCCAGGGAGGGGCAAGGCTTGCCGGCCTCGACTGCTTTTAGTACAGCCGCAAACCCTTTCTGTAAAAAGTGGAAGGCTCTAGAAAGGCGAGGACACAAAGGAAGGGAGCTTCTTGCTCAATGCAGCTACCTTTGAGTTAGAGAAGCCTCTCTCTTTCATCGAGGATGAAAGTAGAGCTTGAGCCTTAGCATGGTCCATCACTATGACCTCCTTCAGCTCTGTCTCCTCCTTTGAAGCTGGTTCCTTCCTCAGCCGGACATAACAGTCCGGATATGATGCCTTGCTGGGCCAAAATTCCATCTCCTCCAGGGGAACTGAGCCCAGCTTATCCGAGATGACGATCTTTCCAGTCGTCATCGGCACGTGCTCAGCATACCTCCATGGGTTAGCATCTGAGCACAAGGGAAGGTCTTTCACATTGAGCTTTTTCTGGAGCCCATGTGATTCTGCAAGGCACTGCATCCGCAGTTCCATTGCAGCCGCCTTCTCCTGATTCTCCATCTGCATTTGTTGGATCATTCCAACAATAGAAGAGAGGGCCTGTCCCAGCTCTACTGGGAGACCGGCCGATGTTGAGGGAATAGGCTCCGGAATCTGAACCGGAGTAGCCGACACCTCGTTGACCTCTTCCTCTACAACGTCTGGGGCTTGAACTTCATCCTGGGCTTCTGCCAGGAGGTCTTCCTCCAGACGCTCGTCCACGTCAGACATCCTGTCATCTAACTGGATGTCTTGCATCGCGACCGCGACTTCAGCATCCACTTGGACCTGACTTTGGGGGATCTCCTCTTGAGGCTGGGGAATCACTGCATCAGCTGATGTCTTAGGGAAAAGATACGCCCTCATCTTCTCACTTGGAAGATAGGGTCCAGAGGTGTTCTTTTGGAAGCCCCTTACCCAGGTACGAAGCTTCTCCCTTGCTATATCCCTTGATTCCGCCGTCCTAGGGGAATCAAAGGCCTCAGTAATCAGGTTAGTGCACACAGTACATACCTGAGGGTCCCAATACCGAAGATCATCCGTGGAGACAGCGCATGCTACGTGTCTCCTACAAAACTCATGTCCGCAGAGGTTCTTGCTGCGGACGTTGAAGAAAATACTTCCGCACTTCGGAGGGTCCTCCTATAAAGAGAAGAAATTTCCATGAGTATCAAGTGAACTATGTATCACTGGATATGCATAGTATAGCATAACAATTCAGAAAGGAAAGACACACACTTGTGTTTCCCTCACAACTCATTGTTGCAGCCTTCCAGATAATTAAATCGAATGGTTAATCTCTTCTAGAGTAACCAATGCAAAGTTTCCAGAGGAAACAGGTGGAGCTCACACCTAAGCAATGATTTTAAAATCCTGGATAATAGACAGGAAAGAACTCACTTTCCTATCTGTAGGGCAATAGCAAAGGGCCGTGCAAGAAAACACAAAAGTGTTAGAACACACAGTGCTGTACCAAAACCCATACTATAGTTTTCTTCTTACAGTATCTGTTATACTGAAAAATACTGGTACAGTATAGGAGGTTATGTGCCGGCCGGCACTTGCCTGCCGGCACACACCATAACTAGCTTTAAAGTATACTACTTAACAGCTATAAGGCCGGCACAGCCAATGTCGGTCGGCGATGACTGCTGACCGACCACTACACAAGGTAGTACCCGGCTGCCGGCGACACTCTTGGCGACCGGCAGACAAGGGCTGACATTAGCCGGCCGGCAGAGGTACAGGACCGATGCCAGCCGGCAGCAAAAGAACCAGAAAACAGAATGGATGCCGGGATAAGAGTGTACACTACCTCCAAGCCCGACAATCCGAAAGAGTGCATATAAGGAAGGAGAGAATCTAATTCAGGCTTCCTGACCAATGCCGTCTGACTCTGCAGGCAGGCATGGATGAGGGACCAAGGGAGATCCGGGCAGCACTCAAAACAGAAGACCCTTGCCGGCCAGCAGCTCTGCCGGCCGGCAAGGGACTGAGTCATTTCCACATCCTAACCTATTCTAGGTCCAGATATAGAATGACGTACAGTACTGTAATGGCTAGGCCATTACAGAGATAGAGGGGGAAGGGACAAAAGAGGGTCCTACCAACCTAGCTTTAGTGACGGATCACCCGCAGCCAAGAAACTCATCTTAGCCTAAGGGAGATCCAAGGGGGGAGGCCAGCAATACTTGCCAGCTCCCAGAGCACCAAAGCAAGGAAGGTGTTGCTACTCCTAGGGAAAGAAACTTATCCTCCCCCGAGAGCAGCAACAAGGACTAGTCTGGTAGATCACAAAAGAAGGAATCATCTCCTACAGAAACCTTCGGTAGTGACCTAAGGAGGCTAAGCCTCCTATGTCTGTGTCAGGCCAGCGAGGGAGCCTCTACCCCAAGCCAGACAAACACAGACTCAGACTAAAAAGCTCTGTTGTTCTGTCCCTCTTTGAACCAGACTTACTGGAACAGGAAGGTACAGTAACACCCCAGTATAGTTTTATCGAAAATTAATTCAGATAAACCACTTAGGGATAAGCCCAAGGCTTAAACAGAGGGAAAGGGATTGCATACCTTCTCCGAGGAAAAGAAAGCAACCGGGTAGTATGAGAAAGTATACTAAGGCTCCATAAGCAACTTAGCCTAGGCACCAAGAGAATCGATTACCTAAATCACCGAAACTCACTCGTATACTATCTTGGAAATATTCCACATAATCTTAAATGCATAAAACATAGCCTTAGGCTTCAATAAAATTTTAATACACTTGGAAAACCAAAACATGCAGAAAGTACTAGGACCAAATGACTAGACTACATGGCCTAGCGTAGGCCAGAGTTGGCGAATACTTCGCCAAAATAATACTAAAGCACGAAAGGAAATCCTATGTAACGCTAAAATAGCTAAAATTTATTAAAGCAAAACAACCAGGAATGTCGCTCTGGCTAACTAAACTTATACCTAGCGAGCGACAGCGTCCATGACGCCTCCGGTAGGCTACGGCTCTTGTAACAAAGATTAATCCTATGAATCACTTAAAAATTTACCAAGAGCCTACATTCATACATAAAATAAATGGTACTCAACTTAACAGAGGCCGACGAAGTTGGAAAAGCCATGAAAAGCAGAATAA
>NC_090758.1:24119890-24124890 GCF_036898095.1 Palaemon carinicauda | reverse complement strand
AACGTGTTTCTTGACAGGGTATCGGCAACAGGATTCATTTTCCCAGGGACGTATCAAAGGGTGCAATTGTATTCAGCCACGGCGGAGAGATGTCGGCATTGACGGGCGGACCAGTAGTCAGACTGTCGAGTGAAGGCGTGCACCGGAGGCATGTGGTCTGTGCGAATGACGATGGGCGTATCTTCTAAGAGATGGCGAAAGTGACAGACAGCTAAGTGCACCACCAGCAATTTGCGATTGAAGGTAGAATAACCCGATTCTGCCTAGGACAGTTTTCTGCTGAAGAAGGCCCATGGGCGAGGCGAGCCGTTGACCACCTGCTCGAGTACTGCACCAATAGCGAAGTCCCTGGCGTCGTGGAAAGAATGAGAGGGGCATATGGGATAGGAAAAGTGAGAGCCACAGCGGTTGGTAGGGTCTTCTTTGCATTGCAGAAGGCCGCTTCTTGAAGGGGACCCTACTTAATGACATATGGCTTGCCCCTGAGGGGAGCGTAGAGGAGAGCAAGAGTGACAGCAATGGCTGGCAAAGAATGGTGATAATAGTTGATCATGCCTAAGAATTCCTGCTGAGTTTTAACGGTCGAGGGCGCGGGGAAGTCCTGAACGGCTGCTACCTTCTCAGGGAGGGGATGGACTCCTTCAGGAGTGATGCAGTGCCCTAGGTACACTTGTCGTACCGGACTATCAGGCCGTTTTGTTGCAGGCGGTTGATCATGATGCGCAGGTGAAGGAGATGTTCCTCTTTTGAGGAGGAGAACACAAGTATGTCCTCCACATAACATACACAGAAGGGGAAGTACCCTAAGATGCCATCCATGAGACGTTGAAACATAGTCCCAGCATTACGAGGGCCACAACAGGAGTAGTTGAAGGTGTATGTACCAAACGGAGTTGTGATGGCAGTCTTGGGGATGTCTTCTGGGTTCATAGGCACCTGATAATATCCCTTCAGGAGGTCGAGCGTAGAGAAAGCCTTCGCTTTGTGCAGGTAGGAGGTCACGTCGGCGATGTTTGGGAGTGGGTAGTGATCTGGTTCTGTTTGCATGTTCAGGCGCCTGTAATTCTCGCACGGACAGAGGGAGCCGTCTTTCTTCAGAACGATACGTAAGGGTGACGACCATGGGCTGGAGGCCTTTTGGCAAAGGCCCATTTCCTCCATTTTGGTTAACGTCTGTTTGGCGGCTGCCAATCGTTCTGGTGCCAGACGTCTGAATTTTCCAAAGACTGTGGGTCTTGTCGTCCTGATATGGTGATAAATACCGTGCTTGGCAGGAGCTGACGCGTTTGGCAAAGTTCTGGACGGAAAACTTCTGGGTACGGCGTGAGGAGGTGGGCTTTGGCATCCGTAGGTCCACTGATGTGGTTGAGGAGGTGTCGACAAGTACGAGTCTGCGTTGACCAATCGTCAGTGGCGACATCGACCAGAAGGTGGAAATGAGAGAGAAAATCCGCACCGAGGATTGGCAACGAGAAATCTCCAGTTAAATTTACCATTTCCAAACGATAATGTCAGGTTCTCTTAACTGTAGGTGGGTATCGCAGATCCGTTGAAAGCTACCAAGAGGAAGTCGGCAGATGTAGACAGTCTACGTCGTGTCCTGAAGAGTTCCCTTGGCAAAAGAGAACGACAAGCACCCGCGTCTACCAAAAATGGCACGCCCGTTCCTGCATCATGTAAATAGAAAATATTAGAAACACGAGAAGCCACCGCCACGAGCGATGGCCTACTTACAAGTTTCTTGGCCACTGACAATCCTTGGCATATTTCTTCACGGTTGCCTTTAATCTGTTGTGGTAGTAGCAAACCTGCGGCGGATGGGACGCAGTAAATGGATGTAGAAGTCGTTGGTTGGGGCGCAAGCGCATGTTGGGTGATCGGTGGCTTTGTCGCGACTTCGACACATCACAGGGTAGGCGTGTATGTCCTACGGCATTCATGTCAGCTTCGGTTGACGTTGAATAGGCATCCTCTTTTTCAAGTCCTTCAAGGGTAAACTTTCGACATCGGGTATGGCAACGCGTATATGTTCGGGTAAACAGTGCATCCTAAAGGTTCAACTCACGAGTAGAGCCGTCTGCGGCAAGTTGCTGGCAAGCGATACTGGTCATTTCCCTGAGGGCAAGCGATGCCTTTAGGTCCCCCCGACGGTTGTTGAGAGAGCTGTAAAAGATTTGCTATACGGGAGGCTGGCGATGGCGAGTACTGCTGCAAAAGGTATGTTTTAAGGGCGTCATATGCAATTTTTATGGTGTCTTCTTGTTCACAAAGCCAGTCGAATGTTTCCGGGAAGGTGTCCTCGGGTATCGCCACGAGAATCTAATCTGATTTGGTGGTTGAGTGAGTCCCGCCCTTGATGCAAAACTGGACTTCAGACTCTAAAATCTCTTTTAAGAAAACGAGAGATTATTTCTATTACTTCTTTTAATTATTGAATTTATTTTGAATACTCTAAAAACTCCAAAAACATTATTATAAATAAATGTTTTTCAATGTATTTGAAATAGTATTAATATTCACTAAGATGTTTTTTTTTTTTTTTTTACTAATTCAACTCCAAGATTCAATTTATATGGAGATAAGTGGTCTTGAGAGAGAGAGAGAGAGTGAGAGAGAGAGAGAGAGAGAGGGAGAGAGAGAGAGAGAGAGAGAGAGAGAGAGAGAGAGAGAGAGAGAGAGAGAGAGAGAGAGAGAGAGAGAGAGAAATTATATTTATCTACCCGACATATCTAGTATCACTGTGCTTAAAAAGTTTAAAACCTATTACGATTTTTTACCTTAACATAAAGGTTTTCGAAACATCCATTAGAGTTTTCAGGGATATTTTCACACATAGATACTGAATCTCGTGGGAAAAATTACTACTACTACAAAAAAAAAAAAAAGTATTGTTCACTGATAAGAATATTTACATATCAATTAGACTGTATATTTTTAAATTTTTTTTAAACTTATTATATACAAGCAAATACGTTCATAAGAGTATACTTAACCAGGAAAGGTTGAAGCTTTTTTCTAGAAAACCTGTTGTGAAAGAAAAATTATGATTAAGCAAATAGTGAGAACCTTTACGGATAATACACTTCCAGTTTTGATCAATGCCTGAGAGTTAGTGGTAATTATCTAGATATTAAATATTCCTATTATCAATTATTATTAGAAATAATCTTTAGCTATCAACAATAATTATTAAAACTAAAAGTTATCATTCATTCTAATTATTCATTGAAATAATTTTGTATTACTAGCTAATTTGCTGCTTTAACCTTTTTATATGAAAAAATGCTGTTAGCCTTTTAGTACTAAATATATGTATTAACAATAAAAAAAAACTTATTTAAGGATGAAGAAACTACTTTTATAAACACATCATCTATTAGTTTGGTCTAATCTGATTAAATTTCCCAGTGCAATATGAATAAATGCATTAAAACACAAATCTATACAATCCGATGCAATAGCAAACATCCCGGAAATGAAAATAACCAAAAGTGTATTTCATTTACGACCTGAAATGAATTTATATCTGACATCCACACAGGACATCTATCATCTCGAGATCATACCAAGCTTACCTGAGTACTCCTCGGAAAATGAGATCATTCACTTTCCTAATCTATATTATTTAATTCAAATATTCCTCCTTCTCTTTCTCTAAGATATCTTAATTCTGCTATTCATCATAAAAGAATCTAGTTTCTTTTCTATTTAAGTTATCGGTTTTAAATCATATTTTATGATTTTTCTCTCTCTCTCTCTCTCTCTCTCTCTCTCTCTCTCTCTCTCTCTCTCTCTCTCTCTCTCTCTCTCTCTCTCTCTCTCTCTCTCTCTCTTTTTTTTCCATGTTGAGACTCCAGTGCTTTTGTCTGTTTATTTGCTGGAAAGACTCAAGTACGTTTCCTGACAAGGAGAGGATTCTAGTTCCTAAGTCCATTTCATACAGGAAAGACTTATGTGTGGTTCATTACCAGTGGGGTAATCTAGTCCCTGAGTCTGTTGTTTTACTGGAAAGCCTCAAGTCTGTTTCATTGTCAGGAGGTATTCCAGTGCCCAAAACAGTTTCTTCGAGGGAGAGACTCGAGTCTGTTTCTATAACATAAAGAGTTTCTAGTGTCTGAGTCGGTTGTTTTACTGGAAAGACTCAAATCTGTTTGCTTAACCGTAAGAGATACCAGTGCCTTAGTCTGTTGCTTTACTGAAAATACTCAAGTCTGCTACACCACCAGGAGGAGATTCCATGCTGTTGCTTTACTGGATATACCTACGTCTGTTTTCTTTCCAGGAAGATATTCCAGTACCTGAGTCTGTTGCTCTAATGGAAATACTTAAGGTTGTTTCGTTTCCAAGAATAATTATCAGTCCTTGACTCTGTTGCTTTACTGGAAAGACTTACGTTGGTTCACGTACTGGACAGAAATTTGGTTCTATTCCTTTCAGGGTAAGAGACCGTTGCTTCCTCAGTAAGAGAAGCAAGTCTACTACCTCTTACCAGAGAGAGATTTGAGTAGGTTAGTTTAACCGGAAAAAGACTCTAATCAGTTTAAGGGGATTCAAACTGAGTCGTTTGCCTTATAAGGAAGAAACTTATGGAGGATGCCTAAATCGATATGTAAGTGGAGAAAGTTTTGAGGAAAAGGCTAATATATTATTATTTGATTTAGTCTGGTAACAAAAAATTAATTCTGAGTTATTAAATATTAAGTGAGTGTGCATATTAATTAAGAAGATGATGATATTTTCCTTAATAAAGCCAAATTAACGTTTATCAAAGGGAAAGACTGTTGAAAGACTTTGGACTTACCCTAAAGATTTCAGTCCTTACCTTATAATATCCAGTTTTATAATTTTTAGTATTTGATAAACTGTTAATGGATGCAGTCAAGCTGAGATGGATGTAGGTACCGCCGTTTTATTCCCAATAGGAAGCTTATTTCTTGAAATATGAAAACTTTATATTAACTTCATGAATATATGTAAACGTGGTATGGCGAAGAACTCTC
>NC_090758.1:24109803-24119390 GCF_036898095.1 Palaemon carinicauda | reverse complement strand
TTGTCGTTCTCTTTTGCCAAGGGAACTCTTCAGGACACGACGTAGACTGTCTACATCTGCCGACTTCCTCTTGGTAGCTTCCAACGGATCTGCGATACCCACCTACAGTTAAGCGAACCTCACATTATCGTTTGGAAATGGTAAATTTAATTGGAAATTTCTCGTTGCTGATGTCACATTGCCAACCCTCGGTGCGGATTTCCTCTCTCATTTCCACCTTCTGGTCGATGTCGCCACTGACGATTGGTCAACGCAGACTCGTACTTTTCGACACCTCTTCAACCACATCAGTGGACCCATGGATGCCAACGCCCACCTCCTCACGCTGTACCCGGATGCTTTCCGTCCAGAACTTCGCCAAATGCCTACAGCTCCTACCAAGCACGGTATTTATCACCATATCAGGACGACGGGACCTCCAGTCCTCGGAAAATTCAGACGCCTGGCACCAAAATGATTGGCAGCCGCCAAACAGACGTTCACCAAAATGGAGGAAATGGGCCTTTGCCAAAAGGCCTCCAGCCCATGGTCGTCACCCTTACATATCGTTCTGAAGAAAGACGGCTCCCTCCGTCCGTGTGAGGATTACTACCCACTCCCAAACATCGCCGACGTGACCTCCTACCTGCACAAAGAGAAGGCTTTCTCTACGCTCGACCTCCTGAAGGGATATTATCAGGTGCCTATGAAACCAGAAGACATCCCCAAGACCGCCATCACAACTCCGTTTGGTACATACACCTTCAACTACTCCTGTTGTGGCCCTCGTAATGCTGGGACTACGTTTCAACGTGTCATGGATCTCATCTGTGTATGTTATGTGGAGGACATACTTGTGTTCTCCTCCTCAAAAGAGGAACATCTCCTTAACCTGCACATCATGATCAACCTTCTGCAACAGAACGGCCTGATAGTCCGGTACGACAAGTGTACCTTTGGGTCCAACAAAGTGTCGTTTCTAGGGCACTGCATCACTCTTAAAGGAGTCCATCCCCTCCCTGAGAAGGTAGCAGCCGTTCAGGACTTCCCCGCGCCCTCGAACGTCAAAACTCTGCAGGAATTCTTAGGCATAATCAACTATTATCACCGTTTTTTGCCAGCCATTGCTGTCACTCTTGCTCTCCTCTACGCTTCCCTCAGGGGCAAGCCAAATGACATTAAGTAGGGTCCCCTTCAAGAAGCGGCCTTCTGCAATGCAAAGAACACCCTATCAACCACTGTGGCTCTCACTTTTCTTCTCCCACATGCCCCTCTCCTTCTTTCCACGATGCCAGGGACTTCGCTATTGGTACAGTACTCAAGCATGTGGTCAACGGATCGCCTCGCCTATGGGACCTTCTTCAGCAGAAAACTGTCCAAGGCAGAATCGGGTTATACTACCTTCAATCGCAAATTGCTGGTGGTGCACTTAGCTGTCCGTCACTTTCACCATATCTTAGGAGATACGCCCATCGTCATTCACACAGACCACATGCCTCCGGTGCACGCCTTCACTCGACAGTCTGACTACTGGTCCGCCCGTCAACGCCGACATCTCTCCGCCGTGGCTGAATACAATTGCACCATTCGATACGTCCCTGGGAAAATGAATCCTGTTGCCGATAGCCTGTCAAGAAACACGTTGGCTGCCGTTCAACTAGGATTGGATTACAATGCCTTGGCTGAAGCCCAACGACAGGATCCAGAGTATCAAGCATGTAGGACATCCTGCACGATCCTCCACTGGGAAGACTTCCCCCTTGAAGACTCCAGTACTGATAGACCTTGGATTCCTGCTCCCATGCGCAGGCAGGTGTTTGATTTCATTCACGGTCTTTCACATCCCCCGTGCCATTCTACTGCACAGCTGCTGAAGATTAAGTTCATTTGGCACGGCATTTCTAAGGATGCTAAGGATTGGGTCTGTGCCTGCACTTTTTACCAAACTTCCAAAGTACATCAACACACGGATTCAGAAGTGGGCACCTTTTCTCAACCTTTGCGTCGTTTCACACACATTCACGTCAATGTTGTAGGCCCCCTACCCACATCACAAAGACATCGTTACCTGTTTACCGTCATTGACCGCTCCACTCCTTGGCCTGAAGCCATTCCCATGGAAACTGCAACGTCCGCCTCATGTACATCTGCCTTACTCTCAGGATGGATTGCAAGATTTGGTATCCCTGAGCATTTTACTTCTGACAAGGGTACCACTTTTTCCTCTCAATTGTGGACATTATTCGCGAAACTCCTGGGCATCACCCTACATCAGACAACTGCCTCCAACCCCGCTGCCAATGAAATGGTTGAACGTTTTCATCGCACCCTCAAAGCAGCTTTGATGTCCCGCTGCAACGAATCCAACTTGTTTACTCAGCTTCACTGGGTCCTCCTGGGGCTGAGGACCAAGCCTAGAGACGCCCTCGACGTCTCAGCAGCTGAAATGGTGTATGGCGACCCGTTGGTCGTCCTTGCCAAATTTTTTCCTTCTACAACCTCCTCTGACGATCTCCAGCGCATACATCACGTCGTGGAAAAATTTACTCCATGCCGCCAGACTTACTAGCCCCAAGCGAAGCATCACATACGTCTTCCTTCACAGTGATAATAGTAAGCCACCGCTAACACCCCCTTCACTGTCCCTTTCCTTGTGATCCGAGGCAGTCTGAAACCATTCCTACTATTCATTCGTGGCAAAGAAGACTGGGTCTCCATTGATTGGCTAAAACCTGCATATCTCCTGCCAGATGACCCACCTAAAGTTTACCTTTCTAACTCAGGGCGCCCTATTTAACATGTACAGTATGCCATTTTTATGGTTGGGGCCATGTACCAACCCTGTGTTACACAATCTTATATAGTAACAACATTTTCTTTTGTGTATATATCATGCTTGTATCTTCCCTATCCCCTTGCACTAAAAAGAACCTGAAAAAAAAACGTATTATTTTTCTCACCTTTAACTGTTAAGCGATGACGTGTCGTTTTAAACAGGAAATTTCCTGTTGCATTAAGTTTTTGTACAGAAAGGAGAGTGTTCTATAATAAAGTTACTCAGTTGTTTTCCTCCTGTGTTTGAGTCACAACCTTCTCTCAGCTCGTCACAGTTATGAAAGTCTTATATTTAGTTTTCACTATATTACGAATCATACCATTTTGTTATATGCTATAAAAAAGACAAGGGCTTACGCAAATCTATGGCTCACACTGCATATCCTTTTAAATGTAAATCCTATTCTGACACTTGGCGCACTTCGTAATATTTGATAACAAGGTTACGATTGAACACGACTGAAGCGATTTGACCATCAGTGATACGATGTTGAATAGTAATGAGGACAATAATGACCTTGATTACTAGGCAGGACTTGAATCACAGATGTGTTAACCAGGCTAAAAGATAAAGGAAAAAGCTATTTGACCCTCACTAAAAGACCATATACGCGATATTCTAATCTTACACTGAACCTAAAAGAGGATCTTGCCTCCATATCTTCCACCAAAACTGATACCTCACTCGAGTTTGATGTTAAATGACTTTCTTTGTTCAGTCTTATTACAAAATTGTATCCCTTGTGTTAAATTTTACATTTTCGTCCTTATTTTCCCTATAATACCATGTAGTCCAAAAGGGTAAACAAATAATGTAATAAATATCGTTAATGAAAAATCAAAATCAAAATAGAAAATGGAATGACAAAAAATAATATATGAAAAAATTAACTTCAAAACAACAAAACAATTAAATTATTTATAAATCATATGTTAATAATTAAACGATATTTTTAGAGAAAGAACGATTCAATGATATTAGAAAAAAAAGAAACATTAAAATACCATGAAACTAAATATGGTAATTGGCAACTCGCGATAACAAGATGGATGATAGTCATAGCTATATTTTCAACGAAACTAGTAGCCTAAGATATTGTACTTAATTGCTTCTTAATTACAACAGAATGTTGTTATGCCACTTGATAATTGAATCACTAAAGTTGATTCAGGAACGTCCCTGTTTATTTGCTGATGCCAATCAGAAATTCGGAGAATTGGTGCAATCTATTTACCAAAACAGGATACGCTGCTTACATTCAATTGGGACCGAGTGTATTCATTGTGGGACTGCCTTCATGTTTAATTTTGCATGAGTAAAATAAAAAGAACATATAACGTTGGAACCCCCCCCCCTCTCTCTCTCTCTCTCTCTCTCTCTCTCTCTCTCTCTCTCATCATCATCATCTTCACCATCATCATAATCAACAGCCGTAATCAGTCCAATGTAGGCCAAAGGCCTCAGACATGTCCTTCACTAGCATCGGTTTATGGTAGTTCTATGCCAGTTCACATATTACTGTATACACACACACACACACACACACACACATATATATATATATATATATATACACACACACACACATATATATATATATATATATATATAAATACTGTATATGAAATGTTCTAGTAAACATTCTAAATTTATCTTTTAGTGTTCAGTATTTTCTATGGATTTTAATTACGCAATCGACATACTACTACTACTACTACTACTACTACTACTACTAATAATAATAATAATAATAATAATAATTATAATAATAATAATAATGTAACATTTTGAATTATTTTATATATGAATTCTCTCACCATAAAAAGATCAGGATACATGACTCCAGGGGCAAAGTGGTCCCACTGAAGCTGACCAAATAGTTTCCAACTAAGAGATCATATATTTTCACGATCGACCGAACTCGCTGCGAAAAAGACCTTTTTTGACATCAGCTGGAAATCTACATTCTTTTGTGTGGGACAGAAAATTTTTGGCAGCTTTTTTAAAGAAATTTTCTTGGAACTTCTTTTCTTGAACATATTAATTTGTTACGAGATATTCGCTGGGTTATCTCCGGAAAGTTTTTTTTTCACTAATCTGAACTGTTTTGGGGATGAGTTTTGGAAAGGGTGATATTATTATTATCATTATTATTATTATTATTATTATTATTATTAGTAGTAGTAGTAGTAGTAGTAGTAGTAGTAGTAGTAGTAGTAGTAGTAGTAGTAGTAGTAGTAGTAATGTAGGAGCACAGATAAAAAGAGAAAAAAAAAATGAAATTGATATATCCAAACAAACAAATAATATTCATAAAATTTTGAGGTTCATTAGTTTATAAGACTTATTCTTATAAATAAAACCATTAGTTTCCAGTCATTAAAGACTCCCATAACAATTACATTTAAATTTTTTTTATTTAGTTTTCAATGTAAAATGTAGAAATTCCAAACACTTAAGTCTACCCAAAAAATATATAAAGTATTCATGTAGAATAAAATATAATATTATTTAATATTGGAACAATCATCTGAAATTCCCCTATTACTCCCCCATCTAGTTATGCCATCAGAGCTTAAAAAGAAAATCAATTCCAAGTTTATCCAATATGTCTGACTGAGGCCAAAATTATGCAAATGACTATCCGATATAGGAATGCCATTAAGGATATGTTAATGGAAATGTGTTAATTTTGTTTAATGATTAAATTAGAAGACTTGGGTTACATGAAGATGAGGTTATACTGGGTATTTGTGGCAGAATTTGGCGTGAAAAGATAGTGAATAATTATGATATATATATATATATATATATACACACACACACACACACACATATATATATATATATATATGTGTGTGTGTGTGTGTGTGTAAATACACTGATACTTTAGTTATATATATATATATATATATATGCGTGTATGTTCGTTTGGGGAGAATGTAACCAAGTTACTGAAGAACTTGAAAGCTCCTCATGTCTAGTGTATAGGACAAGTTTTCCAATAACAACCGTAAAGTTCCTAAGGAAATTAGAATTAGTAAATGGATGGTATGTAAGGGAGAATACTGATACTCCAACTAATTCATTTTATCAAGAAAAGTCCTATACATTCGAAAGGCGATTCAAGAAAAATCTTAAGTTTTGCGAAGATTTCATGGAAAGTTTCTTCCACTTCAAAGATAAGTTAAAGAAAACTCAGGATAGATCAAATCTCTTCTTGTATTTCCGAATGATTAGCTTATGATATGTCTTACTTTTCTTCTAAGAACTGAAAAAGAACATTTCTTTCGGGAATTACCATTCTTTAAGAAGTTAACAGAGTTCTTACTTTTCACCAATAACTCAAGAAGAGTCTTATATTAAAAAAGAAAAAAAGTCTTATGTTTATTAAAAGGAATCCTCTAAAAGAGTCTTACCTTCTACAACAAACTGATATATAGTCTTCCGTAATAATAAACTAAGAAAGGTTTTACATTCTGTAAAGAAGACTTTAGTACTAGACTTGCGTCCTTCCTGGAAAGGATCTGTAAAACTATTAGACGAAGAAACAATGAATAACTCTCAGGTATATCTATAACAAATAAATCTTATTCGCCGCAAAATGAGTCACTTCATTTCTCCTTAATCTTCTCCTGATTGACACCTTTACAGTTATTGGATCAAAGCGAGGGGAAATGAAGCAGGTGATAAAAGGAGATTATAGGTGAATTGGCATTGGCATTGAGGTGGGAGGAGAAATAGGGAAAAATAAATATATAAGATAAAAAGGACAACTAACTCATGAACCAGGTAAACCGGAATGCAATACCATTTGATTGAATTCAAATATTGAATTTGTTATTTGAAATCACGCCCAACACGAAAAAAGTGTAACGTATGAAAATATATGAAACGGAAAATATTGCCCAGGAATTGAAATATTTTTCGAAAATCACATTTTTCATATTGCAGATAATAAATAAAGTTGCCTGAATATCCTGAAATGGCTATTTCACTTAGCTTATGGGAATCTGATGTAAAAATAAAATCTTAATATTGACTTTGAATATGAATATGTGTTCGTAGTATTATCATTTGCGTGTAAAAATAGTAATGAAAATAATAATAGTAATAAAAATTAAAGTAATAATAATAATAATAATAATAATAATAATAATAATAATGATATTAATAATATTAATGATAATAATAATAATTATAATTAAAATAACAATTATAATAATAATAGTACAATCTTCTAAATTACACATATACACACGCGTGTATATATATATATATATATATACTGTACATATATTTATATATATATATATATATATATGGTACATATATATATATATATATATATGTGTGTGTGTGTGTGTGTGTGTGTATACGGTATAAACCATTTGTATTCAAATAAGCCCTATATTTTCGATATTCTTTACGACCTAGGGATAGGAGCCCCAGGCGAAATCACAAAAAGTCAACAGCTTCTCACAGGCCGGAAGTGGAACCTTGGTACAGCAAAACTTATATATATATATATATATATATATATATTAGTGTGCGAATATTATACGTACACATTGTGGTTCTATCTTATGTCTCTTAAATGTGATATAGAAATATTAGACTAGTAGGTTACTTCTTAGAATAAGTAAAAGTATTTAGTTTAACTTTAAATGATTTATTGATAGCTCCATCACTGGAGTATGGATGGTTTGGTCGGATGACCATCCCATATGAAAAGAGGAATAAAACTGCTTTACAATAAGCTTGCGTCGATAACGTAACATTAGTTATATCAGCGTTCCATGTAAATACAAAGAGATATGATCATATAGCCTTATGGCCGGAAGCCAGGTGATTCTGGTAGGGATCAATAGGTCAACTGTTTCTCACAGCAGGCGTTGTGACATGTTTACAAGAAACATAAATGTTCACCCATGCAATGCTTTCCAAGCATTGCTTTAGCATAGTGTATTTTCACATTCTGTTATGGATGTCGTCACACTCCCAAATCTCCAATGATCCCTTGGGTCATGGGTTTATAAATGTATATAATACATTAGCTCGGACAGCTACCTATAAGCATTGAACATTAAAAGTTACGTTAAAATATGTTTCCTAGGAGTGAGACTAGATATATATTTTAGTCATAGCCATAAACAAATGATTAAGGATTAATATGCAAAAAAAGGTATATGTGAAAAAATACCTAACAGACATAGTCAAAAACAAAGAAAAATGTAGGGAAAATACAGATCCATGTATGCTATATATGGCATATTGCTAGCAAATGATTATGAGGTACCACAAAAAAAAATGAACATGTACATACGAATTGGTTACTTGTTAAAGAATAGTTGTTACCTTTGTTAAAGATACAGATATATTATAACTGATATAATTGTTCATTAGAAACTGATTAAGAATATTTGTTACCTTGGTAAAGATATAAATACATCAAATTGATGTGATTGTTCATTATTAACTGATTAAGAATATTTGTTACCTTAGTAAAGATATAAAATTTATATAAATGTGCACAAGATATAAATTCCTGGTACGTACATGCACAACGGTTTCATATTTATATATATATATATATATATATATATATAAATATATATATATATATATATATATATATAGAGAGAGAGAGAGAGAGAGAGAGAGAGAGAGAGAGAGAGAGAGCTTAGATATTTTATTAAGTGCCCAAAAGATACTTTTTAAATATATAGGGCTACAATATTTTATTAGGTGCCCAGAAGATACTTTTTAACTGTTTATATATAAAATAAAAATGCAATGTCTTGGAGTCTCTTCAACTACATATTACCAGCGTACTGACCGCTTTTCACACACTTCTCAGTTCCAGACAATTTTACCCCCCTAAGTCAAGTAAAATGGCCAATTTCAAACGGGTCTAAATGTAAATGCTTTCAATGCAATATGAATGTTGTCTGGACGTGGCAAAACGTTCCTCTGGAGCTCCACCTGTTTTTGCCTCAATCTACATCAAGCAAGAATGTTAACTGCGATAAGAATCACCACCATAACACTGACTGATGCCAGTGACATGTAGAAACAAAGATTTCCCCCTGCATAAGTTGGTGACGGATGGTCCATATCGGCTAGTTGAGTCAACCAATTAGCCACCCGTGCATTGTATGGGAGAGGTAAGGATGGGATTGTATTGGTCCACGTGAAATTCGCAAAGTAGGCCCGTTCCCTGATGATAGTGGTAATTACTTGGACCATGTAGTTTGTGGACGTCCTGATGCAACCTTCAGCTGCAACGAGGATCTTGGAGTGAGTTGTGGATCCGTCTGGGCATGATACATTGAAGCCGGCCTTGCTGTATCGCATCCATGAGCCGTTGTTCAATCTGTAATTGAACTTATTATTGTCAAAATGATAAAGTTTTATCAGACAATCTTCATGTGTATGGGAGAGAGAACCGTTTAGCACTATACCTAACTCGCAAAAATCCATTGATACATGATGGAATTCAAAGGAGTCAGCTATACATACTTTATTATTCATGGCTTCTGAACAGTGAGTTGATTTATCTAAGTCTCTAATGAGAGTATATGTTTCCTTATCAGGGGAAATCAATACGTGTCCTGTCAAACGGGATATTACTGGACTTGAGCTATTCGTCATGAAAGTTGAGAATGGTGATATTTTTTATGCTTGCCAGGCATCAGAAGAATCAATGGGAATTGTAATCATGATCCTGTAATTTTCAACACTTACTAATATTAAGCTATAATAAAACTCT